>NC_141138.1:35790549-35950966 GCF_053477565.2 Lygodium microphyllum | reverse complement strand
GGCTCTAATCAAGGATTCCACTCTTTATGAGGGAATTTGATTAGTCTTGATCATTTACACCAAGAGAGATTCATGGATGAGTGATTGATAAAGTATGGATTGATCATTTTAGCTTCAATAACCATCTTCATCAACTATGAGGGTACCATTAAGTCCTAAATTTTTTTATCTCTCTTTAATCCTCTTGCTTGGCCTTTCCAATTGCTGAAAAGAGGCATTAGGAGTAATCCTTGATTAATTTTCATGATTGAGAAGTATATAGAACCTACCTCTAGGATTGTTTGAAGTAACACTTTTACTTCCATTATCATGGCCATGAAATGATTGAATCCATTTGATGAATTCCATTGATTGAATGTTATCATTTAATGTTGTAAGATAACTTTCCTTGATTCGATGATCATTGATGTATCAAATGAGAAAAGTATACAATTGGTACGTGGAAAAATATTTGTAATGTAGTGAGTCACTGCAAAAGGGTAAAATCCCTATCTCTTTCATTTTATTTCAACCCATTTCCTATTCCCACTTGCATTTCATTGAAAGGAACAAAGCTTTATTTTTGCCCTAACATATCACAAATGTTTATTAGTTTAGCATGTAATTGCCACGTTAAAATGCATGCAAGGAAGAGTATATGTCAAGTGAGATAGCCAAAAGAGAGGTGACCCTTCCTCACGTCAAAGATCCCAAAGGGGTGCACAACTTGGCCTAAGGAGGAAACTTTCATACCCCCCAACTCTCAAGCCCATGTAGGTGCCCATCCCACTATTTAATCCCTCACATAGGCACAATGCTATGGAGGACTAAAGAGGGTACCATGGTAGTGATTTTGGGTCTCATTTTTGCATGCCTACGATGATTCCACTTTACCTTAGCACCATAATAGGTCTTATAGGGTAATCTTAGCTTAATAGGGCCAAAACAAGGCATTTAATGCATTTTACAAGGATATGATAGATTGGTACATGCACTTATAGGTGGTTTTTATCAATTTACAAGTAGATTCCAACCAAACAAGGAATTTATAATAGGAATTTTAGACTTATACAAGTACTTGTAGGTATTTCCATAAGTATCCTACATGTGCAATTCAATGTTATACATAGTTTGACATAGTAAAAAACCACTTATAAGCAAACTTACATGTGTGAACAGGGTATATATAGGTGTCTGAATAGTTCTGGATAGATAGCTAAATTTGGTTCCAGGATCAATAAAAATTATTCTAACACAAAATAGTGACCACGATAATGGATAGAGGACTTTGTTGCTAAGGGTTCAAGAATAAAATTGCTCCATTTGTACCTTGCAATCAAAAGATATTCCATATTTTGTGTTTGTTGGTCACTAAAATAGCACAGGTATCATGGCTAAAAGTAAGAAGAAAGACCCTATTTTGCAGACAATACAAGAAGAGATGAGGAGTTATAATCAAGACCATAACCCTATGCATGAGGAACTCAATTAATATGGGTCAAAGATTACATGAGGTTGATGTTCAAATGGCACAAGATGTGAACCATATTGATGGGACAAATGTTAATCAAGATTCATTCAATTTAAATAGTTATCAACAAATGTCTACTGATATCAACTTGGGTCTTAAGGATAGCATTCTTTACCTCACCATGAACCTTGATTCTAAGTTAAATTTTTTTCTTGAAGTCCAACAATCTCAATCTAGCATGGAACTTCATTTCCAATTTTGATAATAAATGATGACTTTGTTGAGTGAAAAGTTGGTTCCTTTAGCAAAGCCCAATATGTGAGATTCTCATATTCAAGAAAGTCCACCCCTTAGGACTAATGCTTTGTAAATGGGAGTTAATTTTGAGGTTGGTGAGCCCTCCAAAGTCAAGGAATTTAGCCAGTCATATCAAACAAAGTATAAGAAAAAGGGTCCTATCAATTCAAAATCCAATCAATGGTTTGACGGGATTCATGGGAGTTAAAGGCAAGATGAAAATTTTTTATAAATAGCATGGACAATAGTCAAATACCCGTAAAAGAGTTGATTCTAATAATTAATATCCACATGAGGAAATACATGACGAAAGAAGGTTATCTCATGGGCACTCTAATGGACAACAACACTCATATGGCCATCAATACTTGTTTGGAGAACAATACCCTCTTTGCAATGATTATGGAAATGGAGTACATAACTCTTATGGACAAAAAGTACCCCATGCAAGTGTGCATCTATATGGTCCACCACATGCTAAGGAAATACTTTTAATCATTTTGGGCCACATACTCATTTTGGACATCAACAAGTCTATATTGGAGTTAATCAATGGGACAACCACCTAATGATTAAGGAACATGGAGTAATGATATGAACAAGTCACATCATACGTGGATGAATAATAATGCACCAAATATCATACATGGATAGCTATACCATTATGATAAGAATATAAAGAGAATATTAATATTCCCAACTTCAAAGTAGATAATCCATCACCCACAGAGCTTGAAGAGCAGTTTGATAAAGTAGAGATGTACTTTACTTTGTATCCACCACGAGATGAAGCAAAAGTGTAGTATGCAACCCTTCATTCAGAGGGATATGCTCATATGTGGTGGTGGTATATGACAAAAATAGGGGAATTATTTTTTGCATGGGAAGAATTGAAATGAGCTATGATAGAAGTTATCATCTCATCATTGGAGAAGGAAAAAGTTTGAAAGGTGTTGGTGCTCTTTACAACAAAGTAGACAATTAGCTAGAGCATATTCCAACCAATTCCTTGATTTTTCTATATATATATAGAGATGGAATTTCAAATGGATAAAAGTAGAATTAATACATCCTTGGTTAGCCTTATCGTCTAAAGTTGGAGCTATGAAGCCTACCTCCATATTTGAGGCCATTTCAATTGGTAGAAAGGTATAGCTTGAAATAGCCCAAAACAAGGGATGTAAATTAGTCTAATCAACCTACAAGAAGCTTTGACCCACTTTTTCAATGCCTTCCAAAGTGAAGGACTTTGCTTCAAGATTAGCCCTACCGGCAAGGACACTAGCATTGAAGTAGCCAGCAAGCTAGCATCTGATTTCTCATGCACATGTTCGTCCATGTCTTGTTTCTAATGGTCATGTGGCTGATGTTGAGCAATGGCTCTCCTTGATCATAGAGAAGTTGCATTAGGCATGTAATTTTCCTCTAGTCCCATGTAAGTAGGAGAAGCGAGTGGGATCATTGTCAACACATCATATATCCCTTCATCCATGATGTATTCAGTATCTTGGAGGTGCGCTTGAGCCTCTTTTACCCAACTTCTTACTTTATTGATAGCATCCAATTGTCACTTGGGATCCAATATTCCCCTACTTTAGTACTACCACTTGCATTCATTTTGGGAGTTGAAGTCTCAACTTTAGCATCGGGAACTTGTTTCCCTTTCATCAAGGTTATTGCATTGTCAATCTTGTGTTAATTTCACTTCAATTCTCTTTTTCCTTTTCTTTTGATTCTTTTTGCCTATGGATGAGGCATCCAAGTTGCTGGTTTTGGGCTCTATAATGCAAATGTGCTTTGCTTGAGCTCTAGTCATAACATTTAATGGGATTTGTGGCCTCATCATTGGGTGTTTCGATATTGAAGATCATGAGTGGTACCAATGGTACGATCTCATTGAGCTAGAAGAGGGTTTTCGCCTTGGCAACCAATGTACATGTGTGCAACATTGCACTCTGGACACCTCAAATCCACCTTGTCTTTATTTGTGTGTTCCCTTTCTAGGCATGTAGATCATATGTATTCAAGGTAGCCACACATCCAAAAGGTCAATGGTATCTTCTATTGGGTTTCCTTCCATGCCTCACCCCCTTCCCCTACCTAAAGTCATGATTGGAACTGACCAAAAATTCATCAAAACAGGATATCCTTCTTTGTCATAAGTAACATTTGGATTTGTGTATGGTTCCTCTTCAGTTCATTCTTCCACAAAGTGTATTGGTACATCACTTGGTGGATGTGTGACTATAGGTCCAGGTGGTCTTGGTATCCCTGTCACACAGCCCTAAGAGCTAAGGGTCATTGGTCCTTGGGTGTAGAGAGTGTAAGGGTGCTTCTCTTCCATAGTTAAACGGCATATTCATTGAATAATATGGTTATGGATAAGGCTCAGGATATTGAAGCTTTCTTGATAGGTGACAATGCATGGCCTCATGGCCCAATCTTCCATAGTTTATGCAAGTGTGTGGTTGAGGATCCGCACACTTTGATGAAACATGATTGCTGCCATAGTGGACGGATTGGACATGCAATCTTACGGGTTGTTGCAAGGTATCTTGAATCTTTGCCATCTCCAACTTAAGTCCTACCACTTCATTTGAGATATCTAAACTCTTTCTTTTATCCTAGATGTCTATGAGGGGTTGCTCACTACAAATTTAGCATGTTATCCACACAAATTTCCTCTTCAAAAACCTTGGCTAGCATATCCCTTTGCAAACCTGAGTTTCTTGTTAGTGCCTTGTAGATTTCTTGATCCTTTATGTTGTTAATGAATACAGTGGAGTCTGTCTTCTGAGTGGGTTGTTTTGCTAATTGGAATCCTTTTGTAGAGACTCCGAACATGAGTTATGTAATCATAGATTTCCTATTTGTCTTTCTGATTGACTTTCATCAACTTAACGACTAGATTATTTGCATATCTTTCTTCAAATAATCTCTTAATAAAGAGGTCCTTTATCAAAGTCATTGCATTTGGTGTTATTGAGACCAATGAACTAGTTATGTTCTTTTTCTTCTAGGAAGAGTAGCTCGAAGACTTGTGCATATTGGGTAGCATCCTAGAGGTCATCAGCCTCATAGAGCTACTCAAATTATTCCATGAAACTATATGGTTCATCTCTTGCCTTGTATTTCTCAACTTGTTTAGTGATGACTATCATGATTTTAGTTTGGTTTTTGGTATTGGGCATAATTGCTAGTCTAGTTAGGATAGCGGCAGCTAGTGCAGTGCTATTCCACTCGTTGACTAAATTGTCCAATAATCTCTTGGTTAGGAGCTTAGTTGGAGTGAGGTTAGCTTCAAGCAATCTTTCTATGTTAGTGTTAATTCCCAATTCAGTGTGCCCTATGAATGCAAAGATGCATTGCATTTGGTTAAACTCAACCTCTTTCCTTTGCTTAGCAATCCATTGCACTTGTGCAAATCTCGTGACCTATTGCAATAGGTCCTTTCCTAGCCTATTTTCCTCCTCTATCTCAATGTCATTTTCATGTATTGATCTAATCACATGTAATACTCATGCCTTTTTCTCATATTACACAAAGACTTGTTGGATTTTGGCTAGAAACTCTCGAGGGTCAACCCCTAAGTCATTCGCATTTGATCCTGACGTTGACATGGTCACTTTTTGTACTTGTGTGGCTAATGTTTCAATGATGCTAATGAGATCCAGGAGAGCAATAGACCCCCTTGTGAAAGGCACTTTGTTTAGGCCCTTGTTCCACTAGGGTTCACTTGACATATATACTTCACGGGCTTGTTTTGTTGCCTCTTCCCCCTTGTCTCAATATTTATGTGGTTTTTGAGTTTTGTTTTCTTGTCTAGTCTTTTATGAATGGCTAACTTCTCTCTTTTCTTTTGAATGATTGGGAAGTACACATGCTTCTCATAACCACAAACGATCCCTTTCTTGCCCAATGCGATTAGGAGTGAATAGTGCACAATCAAGCTTTCAACTCTTTCTCAAGGAAAGTGAATGAATGTAGTGCAATTTTTTGTGTTAGGGGTGCTCAATCAAACTTTTCAATCAATATTTGTACAATTTGAATTTACTTTTAACCCTTAGCAAAATTGTCAAAGCTCAAAAAGATATAAAGTAGCACTTGGAAATTGATGTCAGCTTTCACAATCAAGGCACTTGAGCTTATTCCAAGTCTATGAATTATAAACCACTTTTGATTCCAACATTAGTTCCACACCCTTGAGGATTGGCTCTATGGTTTTCTTTCCCTAACTTCTCAATTCAAGTCTTTCACAGTTTCTCAAATAGTGATTCAATGTATTTTATCATGCAGAATCTCAAAGAATGTGGTCTATATCCTTGACTTACATTTGTTGGTTCCAATTGGCATTCCAAGGCCCTTATTTGCTCTAATAGTTTTGATTAAGAGCTGCTCCCTCTAATGTCTAAAAGAAATTAGCTAAGACGTTATGGTGTGGTTGAGTGTCGCCTTAGGAGTGTGACGATAATCAAGAACT
The DNA here is from genome assembly GCF_053477565.2 of Lygodium microphyllum. Classification (NCBI taxonomy): domain Eukaryota; kingdom Viridiplantae; phylum Streptophyta; class Polypodiopsida; order Schizaeales; family Lygodiaceae; genus Lygodium; species Lygodium microphyllum. The sequence goes on along the minus strand of NC_141138.1, from coordinate 35,944,739 downwards.
TTTTGATTGTTGGTTGGCTCATGAGGCTCCCAAGTGGTGCTATTTGAGGTACTATAATTCTAGAGGTGTAAGAACTTCCTTATGTGTTCAATGGTCTAGCTTGAGGTCCCTCCCTATGACCTAGACAAGTGTCATGCACCGAACTATGATGTGCTTCACAAGGGTCAAGATACTAAGAATTAGTTTGCTACATTGAGGTGTTGTGAAGGGTTCCTTGACCTTAAAATTGCCTCAAGCAATAAATTGAGAGTGTGTTTGGAACCTCTTGAAAATGTGAGCTCTAAATCTATGGCTTAAAGGGTGAGGCTATACTTCTGGCACTAGGAGTTCTTCCAAGGATGCTTGCTTGTGGTACAACTACATTTTGTGGGCCTTCTTTATGAGACATCATTGCATTCAAAGGATCAATATCCCAAGGGCTTGCTTTCAAGTAGGCAATGTCTCCTTCCTGCAAGGCAAATCATGAGTCAAGATATCATAGCTTATGGCCCCTTGTCCATGTGTTTAAGACCTAGGATAAAGGGGTAGCATTCTAATTCTTAAGTGGCCTAATGTTAACACAAGTAGTGCAAGGCAATGAGCTTGGTCAAATGGGATACCCATGAGTCGTGGAAGGGCCAAAGTGGTTTGATGAGACAAGTGGGTGTGTTTAATCCTTAGAGCTTTCGTCAAAGCCGCCTCAATCACTTTATTCAAAAATGTGTCCCTCAATCAAACAAAAGCTCCTTAGGTGGACCAAAATAGCAAATAATTTGTTCCAAAATAAGACTAGTTGTTTCCTTGGCATTATCCTTCATCGTAGCATGGATCTCAAACCACTTTGTGAAATAGTCAATCGCCACAATGATATAATGCTTTTGTGTAGTTAACAAAGGATGTATAGGTCCAAGGAAATTAATGTCCCACATCTCAAATGGTAGTATAGCCATGATAAGAGTCAATGGACGCTTCCTATTGTTCCTATTATCATGTCTCTGACATGTATCACATCTCTTGATTTATTCAAATGTATCCTAGAAAATGGATGGCCACCAATATCCAACTTTTAGAGCTTACTATGCAATCAACCATCCAGTAAAGTGCCCTCCACAAGCAGAGTCATGACACTCTTCCAAGATAGATGGAACCTCATCTCAAGCATGACACATCGGTGATAAACATTATCAACCCCTTTGTGGATATAGTGTTCCCACAATCAAGGAAAAGTTCAAGGCTTGCTACCTAGTTTTTGACTTTTCACCCTTCAACACAAAGGGGCTCTAGCCTCTCCTATGCATAGACAATGTATTATGGCAACATATCAACATGGAATGGATGTCTTATCGATTTTGAATAGACCTTCAAGGTCACCATGTTCATCCCAAAAATTTCTTTAACTCCCCAAAATCCATTAGACATTCAACAATGTCTTGCAACTTTGGTGGCTTACTCCTAGTTTCATATTCAAACTCCTATAAAGTAATCAACCACTTCGCTAGGTTGTCAGGCGGCTACAACTTATTCATCAATAGCTAATCTCAGACACCCCCAATTAAAAATTGGCAAATGCAATCAGATATTACAACTTCTCCTCTCAAATCTGGTTTAAAGAGCATCTGATATTATATATCATAGCTCCTAAAAATATATAAAATATATCACCTCTTTTTTAAGTGCTTTCAAGACTGGCACTTTTGCCAATTCCTGATTCACATCCTCAAAGGATACTTGACACAGATCATTCCAAACAAACATATAGTTAAAGGATAAGAGATTCATCAATGGCAATGTCCTCTCAACTAGTCCATTCTTATATCAGTGATAATATCTAATTGACAACAAAAAGCTACGCACTTCTTTAGGAGTATGTAGCAAACTCTTAGCGATAATAACCTTTATCTTTTCAGGATCGTGGTCGCAATACCAACCAAGCTAACCACGTGGCCCAATAGCAATCCATAGGGTACTCCAAAGGTGAACTTTCTTGGATTAAGAGCAATGCAAAACTACCTGTAGCGTATGAAATATTTTCTTAAAATAATCAGCTATCTCTCCCTTCTGGTGGTTGGCCCCCAAGTCATCAATAAAGACTTTCAGCTCCTCTGGGAAAATGTTATCGAAAGTTTTATCATCCGTATGTTGCCAAGAACTTGGCACATTGCATAATCCAAAACCCATAATATGATATGCAAAGGTGCTAAATATAGTGATAAATGTCATTTTTAATTTATCTTCCTCTGTGATAGCCATTTGATCATCATAACTAAAAAAGAAATTCATAAACAAATAGATATCCCTATCCACTAACCAATCTAGAATGTGATCAATGAATGGCAATGGATAGTAATCTTTATTGTTTGTTTATTGAGCTTCCTAAAAACTATGCAAAGCTTGATTTGATTATTTTTCTTTTTCCTGATAATTACCTGTGTGAACACCACTCCATGTGTTGTACAGGAAATATCAAGCCATCTTTACACATTTTTTAAAACTCCTCAAATAGTTTGTCCCTTAGCTCAAAAGGTATACTCCTCACTTTTTTTCGAGTAGGACAGCTACCCTCCTTCAGGAGAATTGTATGCACAGCCAACCAATTAGGAGGAATACCCCTCAACTTATCATAGCTCTAGGGAAAAATATCATGGAATTCTTAGATTAAGGACACGTAGTCCTTCCTCTCTTCCAAACTAAGTATGGATCCTAATTTAATCAGTCATGGTTCATTCAAGATACCAAGATCTAGCTCAATCACATATGTGTCTCTGATTCTATCTTGAGCTTCTATAGTGGACCCCTCTCTTGATTCATCGCTTGACGAAGTCTCACTACCAAAAGCATCCTCTAATGCATCTAGTTCTATCGAAGATAAGGGTACTCTCTCACTTTGAGGAGATTCAGGATATGTATCCAAGATTATGCGTCTGGCACCTCTGCCAAAAATGAGACAACCAACGGATATATCAACTTGATAGTTGGATTGTAAGATCCATGGACTTCCTAATAATACTTGATAGCCTGGTTACCCTACAAAACTAACAACCCTAAAGTCCAAAATAAATTCCACCTTAACAATAGTCACATGAACTTTAGTAATGCAACCTTTCAGTTGCCTTAAAATATCATCAGCCATTCAGATAATTATGGAGGCATCCTTCTGGATTTCCAATCCTAGCCTTTCCATCAATTCTGAACTCATAATGTTGACGGAGGATCCTATATCCACAATGGCATGATCCACTAATATACCATCAATATATATTGCCACCCTAGAGTAATGCTTTTTAGCATACTCAAGCCAATCATCTCCCACACTGGTTATTCCCAAGGGTTCAACAATATCCATTGTGAAGGATTTTCTTAAACTATTTACGTACTCTTGGAGATAACTTGATCAGTACTACATGAGATTCACATTAGGCTTTACCTCGTAAAATAGAATTGGCTAAGTCAAATTCATGATAATTAGCAATGGTTCTCTTCTCTTGCTAGACTATTCTTTCTCTTGGTCACTAAATAGGCTTAGTTGCCTCCTTCTTGGCTTTTACCTTCTTCTTTGGTAGTACCTTATTGGAGTTAACTCTACTATCAATAGCTTTTAAGGAACTGGCTTCCATATTAGGTTAAGGACTTGCGCCCCTTATCATCCTATTTAGAGTTTGCCTCAATGGGTTTTACATTATCCCTATCGCCCTCTTTAACCTTTTATCCTCTTATAATGGCTTGTAAATTGGAGGCCTCAATGGTGTTGGCATGCATAGCTTTGATAAGGCTGGCACTACTACCACTAGGCAACTCTTCTACGATAGATTTTCCTCACTGCAATATTGGTTTTGGTCCCTTATCCTGCTAAAGGTTATTTCATTTTGCTCGATGATTAATCAAACATGGTTGCCTACTTGCCTGAGCTGATCTTACTCCAACAGTACTAGCTAGATGGTCAAACTTTCCACATATGTCACGTTTGATATTAGGGTAGTTTCTCGAAAAGTGGTGACCACCACACCACTTACAGCTAAATCTTGATGGGCCACCCTCTTCAAGATGTCAACTTCCTATCAAGTTTTGCTGCTTCTTCAGGAAATTAACATCTACGGCTATTTGTCTGTACTCTTCCGTTATCGGATTGGTATAATGCTTCATCATGTCCTTGACTTTGCTAAGGACATTTGACGCACTAGACTCATTGCCATGATCACCCGCTTGCCATTCAAGTGGCCTAACCACCTGATTAGGGGTTGGCCATTGATTAGTTGATATGACATTAGAGTTTTTCATTTGTCTTCCATTATTTAGTGCAACCATTTGGCTAGCCATCAATATAACAACATTAGGAGGAACTGGTAGCATAGGCACATTCTGCATTATAATTGGTCATAGGTGTACTAGTCTCACCTTGACTTCCACTCATTAATGCCAAATTATTTCTAGGACCTAGGCTTGAATTTAGGTTAGCCCTAGATGCATAGGCTGCTTCTAAGTGTGATTCTATCTCCTCTACTTGTGTAATAGCAATGTTTATATCAACAAGAGTAACACTACTCAACTGCACTTGGATGTTGAATAAAAAGTATTACAATTGGACAACAGAGGTGGAATAGGAATAGAGATTTGCAATTTGCAAAGTACCTCTTTCAATTTCTTAGCATATGCTCAAGCATTCTCATCGAGCGCTTGGCATATCACATTCAGAACACACAACCAATATTGACTACCTCTCTCAGGGGGCAAATTCTCTTTGAAAAGCTGCAAAGAATAAATTAATCATGGTTCCGTCGACTTCCAAGCCATGATACCACATTGCAATTATTTAATACCATATTAGAGAATTTGGGAATCTCCTAAGTTCCACATTCAAATAAGGAGTAAACATTTGACCAAGTGACTAAATCTTAACCCCATGTTTGAGAGTGGGACTTGGGGGGATTGCTTAAATAGTATCTAGGAAAAATTTCACCTTCAATTAAGGGGATAAGATTTGACCATGTGTCCAAACATTAATCACATTAGGAATTCCCAAACTTTATGAAAATTCCTAAATTCTTGAATATGTGGTTATTTGATGCTATAATAAATAGTAAACTCAAGGTTGAAGTGGTATTCTGGTGCCCTTACAAAGTTTTGACAAGGCTCAATGCTGCCTATTAGTTGATATAGTGCTGGATGGTAGGAGCTACCTCATGCCACATAGATGCGTGAATAAAAAATGAAATTTGAAGCGTATTTGAATGCTTAAAGCTTATGTATAGTAGGGATTTGTGATCTATGCCATGGTATTTTTTGAGCTATTGACTCAAATAGTTTGGGAAATTGTCCTATCACAAGGGTTTGTACTATTACTTGTAGTGCATGCATCGATCTTGTCTTGTTGTACAAGATAATCAATCAAAAGGTTTGATTTGGCTTCAATTGGTATGTTTGGGCTCTATGTTCATAAACTATATTTCTTTTTATTCTTTCTCTCCCTACTCTCTGCATCCCTTTTGTCCTAAATCCCTATGGCTAGGCCTTCAACCCTACATGCTCCAATAATGTGCACTAAGGTGTGATGATGTGCATGAGATATGGTCATTAGGTACACTAGTGTGCCCAAAAAGTGTTCACTAAGAATTGTGTGCGAGGGGTATGGAAAGGTAGTATATAATCGTATATGAGACTAGTGTATTATGCATATGCACTATGCATATACATTGTGTATTATTATGTGCCACATGCATGTGCACCATGCGTTTGCACTATGCATTGAGGTGAGGAATATGCACTAGGGTGAATTAGGGTGCCTTTGTAAAGTGACCTACATGTAAAGTAATTTAAGGATGAATGCCCTTAAGTAGCCTAAGATGGGGTATTAGGGGCCATGCATTGTGTGTGTGCACTATGCACAAATGTAGCATGTTAGTGCACAATGCAGTGCACTAGAATAATATGAAGTGAGTGGCGCGGTCAAGAGCATGCACAATGCACTATGGTTAAGGTAGGCTAGTGTAGTTGTACATTAGGATGTGTGCACAAGGGTCAATTGATGTGCCCTATGTGTTGTGATATATGTGTGTGGAATATGTAAGGTAGGTGTGTCAAGATTGTGGTAGAGAAGGAAGGAGTCTCACTTGTCGCTTTCTTGCTTGTACAATGGGGGAATACACAAAGGGTGGAGGCTAAAAACAGTTTTCCTCTTCTTAGTTGTGTAAGCCAAAAAGAAGTCTCATACAAAGAAATAGAAGAACCCTATATGTGGGTCTCAAACCAAACTCAACTAACTAAGGTGGCATACTAACTGAGCCACGAACTAAAGTAGATAAGGATAGCTTTCATGTAGCTATTATTCATAGGCTGTGTACCAACCGCATCTACAAACTGACACGTAGGTGACATAAATGCACAACGGTCACCCTGGCATATCGTGAGTGGAGCTCGATATCTCAACACTCCCCCTCGAGCTCAATCCCAATTCCTGCACACCAAGCAGGTCTCTGAACTTGCGCAGCTTCTCTGTGCCCAATGCCTTCATACATATGTCAGCTACCTGATCCTTTGTGCTGACATAAACTAGATCAATAAGACCTAGTAAAACCCTCTCCCGCACATAGTGATAATGCACCTCAATGTGCTTTGTTCTAGCATGATAGACTGGGTTATTTGCCAAGTGTATACTACTCATGTTGTCACAATAAATGACAACTCGCCCATCTGTAGGCTGATGCATATCATAAAGTAGCTTATGCAACCAAGCTACCTCACATGCAACCATTGCTGCACCCCTGTATTCGGCCTCAGTGCTCGACAAGGCAGCTGTAGGTTGTTTCTTGCTGCTCCAAGTGACTGCAGCACTCCCAAAAGAGAACACATATCCACTGGTAGATCGTCTATCAGAAATACTACCAGCCCAATCAACATCAGTGTATCCATGTAACTGTATCTGAACCCCAGTCTCATAAAATATTCCATACTGCAATGTGGACTTCACATACCTGAGTATGCGTCTAGCCGCATCCAAATGCGGTTTCCTTGGAGCTTGCATAAACTGACTTACCAATCCCACAGCATAGCTCAAATCTGGCCTGGTAATAGTCATATAAATCAAACTTCCTACTATGCGTCTGTACATAGTAGGGTCTTCCAAAAGCTCACCTGCATCTGCGCTCAGCTTCACATTCTGCTCCAAAGGAACTGAAATAGGCTTACAGCCTGTCATCCCATATTTGGACACCATGTCCAATCCATGCTGCCTCTGCAAGAGCTATATCCCACTTGGTGATCTATTCACCTCAATGCCCAAGAAATAACGCATCTCTCCCAAATCCTTCATCTCAAACTTCTGCTTCAATAGCATTTTCACATGAAGGATATCTTCATCACTGTCACCTGTCATAATCAAATCATCAACATAAATGACAAGTAGCATAATACATTTCTCTGTTTTTCTCACATAAAGTGAGAAGTCTGCCTTGGAAATCTGAAAGCCAATAGTGACAAGATATTGACCTATCTTGTCAGACCATGCTCTAGGTGTTGGCTTCAAGCCATACAATGCTTTCTTCAACCTGCAAACAAACTCAGGATGAACAGCATGCACATAACCTGGTGGCTTCTCCATATATACCTCTTCTTGCAAATCACCATGCAAGAAGGCATTCTTTACATCTACCTGATTTAAAGACCATTCCTTTGATGCAGCCATAGCAATGACTGCTCTTACGGTTGCCATCCTTGCAACCGGACTGAATGTTTCTTCATAATCAATACCATATGTTTGTGCATACCCCTTGACTACTAATCTCGCCTTGTATCTGTTTATAGAACCATCTGCATTGTGCTTCACCTTATAAACCCACTTACAGCCAATTACATTCTTACCTTTAGGCAAAGGTACCAATTCCCATGTAGCATTTGCTTCCAAGGCATCCATTTCTGTTAGATATGATCAATGCCCCACCCTCATTAGGTGCTACCAATGATCCATGGTGCTCAAAGTTGTAAGGCCCCCATTATGAGGAAAAGCCAAGTGTGAGCCCGCACATTGGTGGAGTCCTGACAAGGGAATATTCCCTGGAATATTCCCTGGCCGACTAGTGGAGGCTCATATGGTAGGTCGGTCAGCAGGCCGACCTAACGACCTTCGCGGGCTATAAAAGCTAAACCCTTTCGCAGCCATCTGACACTTATCTTTCACCCAGTCAGAGTTGTTGTTCCAACTAGCCTTAAGCTCTTCACCTATCTTCTGTCTAGATCGCCATCTAAGCTTCACACAGTGGAAGCGCACGGGTGGACAGAGCCATCTTTGTATCAGTTGTTTGGAGTTAAAGAATTTACTGATTCTCCTCTTATCTGTTGTGTACTCTCTATCTCTTTCTCAGATTCTGTTCGTTGCGCCGTGTAATATTTTACATGGTATCAGAGCCCAGGGGGCTCTAGAGATCGGAGAGCGTGCAAGAGGCAAAGGCTTCAACAGCAAAGAGAAACTATGTCGACTCCGGGAAGCGGTTTTGGCGCATCAGGAAGCGGTGCAGGAGGTGGTGCTGCTGTACCGGCTATTCAAACACTTAGGATTCGTCCACCAACCTTCAGCGAAGGCAAGTTAGATGGTACAAACTACACCTTGTGGAAGTTCAAAATTACAACTATCCTTGATTCTTATGAGCTTCTGGAGACTGTGCTGGGGACTGACGCAGAATCACAGCCTACCCCTGACCCATCAAATCCTAGTGTGATGATTCCTCCGAATGCAGATCTTCTACGAGCTTGGAAACGAAGGAATGCAGATGCATTGTGTGCCTTAGTTACAAGCTGTTCTGACAATGTTTTGACTCTGATTCAGCATACAACCAAAGCGTCAAATGCTTGGAATGTACTAAGGAGTCAATATGAAACACGAAACCAAACAAGGATTCAAAACTTGGAGAATCAACTAGTAGCGGAGAAGTTTGCTGAAGGAGAGACGGTTGAAGCATTCATCACTCGGATTAAGAATCTGCGCGACCAGATGGCTGGCGCTGGGATACAAAAGACTAGTGAAGAGCTAGCTCGGAGGTGTCTTCGGATTTGTCCACAAAAGTTTGATGGACTAGTAACTGCCCTTAATACTCATGTGAGACCTCAAGCTTTGACTTTTGAGGAGTTTTGTGCATTATTAATGGAGGAGGAGTTGAGGCTGAAAGCCCGAGAAGGAAGCAACAATGGAGATGCTGCATTCTCTGCCAATGCAAAAGGCAAAGGTGTTTCCTCCACCAAAAATGATGGTGACAAAAAGAAGAAGGGCGGCAAGAAGAAGTTTCAAGGAGAGTGCTTCTACTGTAAGAAGAAAGGACATGCAATTGCAGATTGTCGTGTCAAGAAGGCAGATGAAAAGAATGGTACTCTTAAAAGTAAAGGGAAAGAGACAGCCAATACAGCTGAAGCAGAGTTGGAATTATTCATGGCGACCATTGAGGAAGTGTACTCCTCAGCACAAGAAGAATCTACCACTGACTCGTGGGTGTTGGATAGTGGGGCCTCCCGTCACATGACCAACAAGAAAGGTCTATACAGTTCTATGCAGCCTCTACAAGAATCCATCACTGTGACGGTTGGAAATGATGCTAAATGCCCTGCTGCGGGCACAGGTACTATTTCTTTTGTTGCTGCAAATGGTGAAGTCAAAAAGCTTTCAAATGTGTTGTATGTTCCCGAAATCAAGAGAAATCTCTTATCAGTTGCTGCCATAACTGATCTTGGTCATGAAGTGAGGTTCAAGAAGACAGGTGCAGAAATTATTGATAGTGCTGGCACAATTGTTGGCAAAGGAGAAAGAAGGAACAACCTGTATGAGCTAAGTGCTCTTACAGCCACCGCTGGAGTGGGCACAAGTAAGCTTTGGCATGAAAGGTTTGGACACATCGGATTTGCAGTATTGAAGGAGATGCAAAAGCAAGGTATGGTTGCTCACCTACCTACAATAACTGAATTGAAGGAACCATGTGAAGCTTGTATGATGGGCAAGCAACAGAGAAAGGCATTTCCACAAGAAAGCAAGAATAGAGCACAGGCTCCTCTAGAGTTGGTGCATGCTGACTTGTGTGGTAAGATGCCTACATAGGAAAGAATGGCTAATACTTGTTGAGAATGAAACAGGGAAAAGTGTGAAGAAATTTAGAACAGATGGTGGTGGTGAGTTCAACTCAAAGGAGTTTGAAGGTTTTTGCAAGAGCAAAGGTATCAAGCGTCAATTGACGACGCCTCACACACCTCAGCAGAACGGTGTTGTGGAACGCAGGAATCGCACCATTGTGGAGATGGCAAGATGCATGCTAAAGGGCAAGGGATTGCCTAACCATTTTTGGGCTGAAGCTGTTAATACTGCAGTCTACATTTTAAATCGGAGCTATACAAAGGCTCTCAAGGGAAAAACACCTCATGAGGCTTACACTGGTAAGAAACCATCTGTCTCACATTTCAGAATATTTGGATGTGAATGTTATGCACATGTTCCAGATGAGAAGAGAAACAAGTTACAACCAAAAAGCAGAAAATGTATCTTCTTGGGTTATAGTGATGAGCAGAAGGCTTACAAATTATATGACCAAGAGGCAAAGAAGATCATCGTGAGCCGTGATGTGGTATTCAAGGAGAAGCCGCATACAGTGGAGGAGGAGAAGGCAAGTTCTTCCACTTTATCATCAAGCGAAGAAGTAGTCCACTATGAACCTGTCCCGAGAGCTATCCCTATCCTTAAGGAGGAGGAAGCATCATCTTCAGATGATGAGAAAAAAGTTCACCAACCTGACATCACCCCACCGGAAAAGCCATTGCCGCGCTGGGTGAAGCAGCTCTATGACTACAATAATCCTATGCCTGCATCTGTTGAGGAGAAGGCAGATGGACCAAGGAGGTCTCAAAGAATAGAGGAGCAAAGGAGGGCTTATGCTCACATAGTAAATATGGCCTTGATGGTTGAGATTATGAGAGAAGTAAAGAAGCCAACTGACTTAGAAGAAGCACTTGCAGATCCATCATGGAAGGCTGCTATGCAGGCGGAGTATGACAGCATAATGAAGAATGACACTTGGGAGCTAGTGGATCGACCAGCAAAGCGGAAGGTTATTGGCACCAAGTGGATCTGGAAGGTAAAGTACAAGGCTGATGGTACCTTTGAAAAGTACAAAGCTAGACTGGTTGCCCAAGGATTTTCACAAGTTGAAGGGTTTGATTTTCAAGAGTCATTTTCCCCAACTGCCAGAATGACCACTATTCGCACGGTACTTGCAGTGGCTGCCCACAAGAAGTGGCCAGTGTATCAAATGGATGTTAAGTTAGCATTCTTAAATGGTGACCTCAAGGAGGAGGTATATGTGGCTCAGCCACCAGGGTTTGAGGCCCCCCATTCTGAGAACAAAGTGTGTAAACTGAAGAAGGCATTATATGGTCTGAAAACGCCCCCAGAGCATGGTACCAACGGATAGATAGGTTCTTTTTAAACCTAAACTTCAAAAGATGTGCCTCAGATGCTAACTTGTATGTTTACAGGGATGGTAAAAAGTCTGTAGTGATTGTCCTATATGTGGACGACCTTCTTATTACAGGTGACTATGAAGATATGATCAACCAAACTCGAAAGGCTTTGAGTTCTGAGTTTGAAATGACAGACTTGGGCTTGCTGCACTATTGTTTGGGGATTGAAGTCTGGCAAGAGCCAGGAAAGATCTTCATCTCTCAGAAGAAGTATGCATGGGAGATCTTGAAGGCATTTGGCATGACCGAGTGCAAGGAGATAGCTACACCTATGGAGGTGAATGCAAAGTTATCCATCGAGGATACATCAGCACTAGCAGACATTGGGAAGTATAGGAGGTTGGTCGGCAGTCTGATCTACTTGTGTAACACCAGACCAGATATCAGTTTTGTTGTTGGTGTTTTGAGCAGATTCTCAAACAAACCTCATGAGAGTCATTGGAAGGCTGGGATGCGGGTGCTCAGATACTTGAAGAAAACTCTTAACTATGGTATCACATACAGTTTCGGAACTTCTCTTGTGGGGAACTGTGACTCAGATTGGGCAGGAGACATTGATTCCAGGAAGTCAGTTTCTGGTTATTGTTTCTCTTTGGGTTCAGGAATTTTCTCTTGGATTAGTAAGAAGCAACCAACAGTGGCATTGTCTTCTACCGAAGTAGAGTACAAGGCAGCTTGTTTTGCTGCATGTGAGGCCGTATGGTTGAGAAGGATTCTATGGCATATGGGAGTGCAAGATGAAGAACCAATTGTGCTGAGATGTGACAATTAGAGTTGCATCGCCATTGCCAAAAAAATCCAGTGTTTCATGCACGCACCAAACATATAGAGATCCAGTATCACTATGTGCGTGATTTGATGGAGGATGGGATAGTGGAATTGGTCTACTGTCCAACAGAGGAGAATGGAGCAGATATCTTCACCAAAGCACTTACGAAGGATCTACTTCAAGTTCATCTTCAGAGACTCAGCATTGGGCCGAGGAGATAGTTCACCTATGGGTGGACATTGAGGGAGGGTGTTAGATATGATCAATGCCCCACCCTCATTAGGTGTACCAATGATCCATGGTGCTCAAAGTTGTAAGGCCCCCATTATGAGGAAAAGCCAAGTGTGAGCCCGCACATTGGTGGAGTCCTGACTTGTATATCAGATGAGGTCTATGTGACCGGATGGCAAAAAGGTGACCATTGTGGGTCTAATCTTTGGGTTAGACGGAGTGGTTAAGCTGGTAGCAACTCGAGGTGCATTGCATCGAGTTGCGGTATAAGGGAGTTAAAAGGGGCCCCTATTGTGGGGTTCGGGGGCCGCGGAAGCGGCCCCTGGTTGGGGGGTCCCAGGGGGGCCAGCGGCCCCCCTGGCGGGGGTCCGGGGGCAGCGCCCCTGGCCCGATGGTAAAGGGAATATTCCCTGGAATATTCCCTGGCCGACTAGTGGAGGCTCATATGGTAGGTCGGCGGTCAGCAGGCCGACCTAACGACCTTCGCGGGCTATAAAAGCTAAACCCTTTCGCAGCCATCTGACACTTATCTTTCACCCAGTCAGAGTTGTTGTTCCAGCTAGCCTTAAGCTCTTCACCTATCTTCTGTCTAGATTGCCATCTAAACTTCACACAGTGGAAGCGCACGGGTGGACAGAGCCATCTTTGTATCAGTTGTTTGGAGTTAAAGAATTTACTGATTCTCCTCTTATCTGTTGTGTACTCTCTATCTCTTTCTCAGATTCTGTTCGCTGCGCCGTGTAATATTTTACAATTTCTTCATCCATGGCTTTCTCCCATTTTTCTTTTCCCATGGCTTGCTCAAAAGAAGTGGGTTCTAGTTCCTGTATCACTTTGACCATATATGCGTAGTGAATGGTTGTAATCCATTATATTTCAGCCTATCCACATGATACCTAGCTCTGGTAGACCTGTGCAAAGTAGGTTCACTCCCAGGTGCTCTCAAAACATCCCTGGTCTTCCTTACTCCAGGTGTAACAATAGAAGGAATACCCAACTCATCATCAATGCTCTGTTCTGAGCCACTGGATTCACCATCCACATACGAGTGACCTGCATTCACATCAAACATGGGCTGATCTACCTTCTCTTTTCCTTTTTGTGATACCTAAATACCACTATTTGCATTGCTTTGAGAAGATTCTCCCGATCTCAATCTACTTGTCCATGGCGAAGAATGTGAACCACTGCTAGAGGACGCTCCAGGTCCACTAATATTTTGTGACTGCTGCTGTGAATTCTGTGCAGCATTTTCATTTTGTGAATCTACTGTTGAGATATCGAGCTCCACTCGTGATACGCCAGGGTGACCGTTGTGTATTTATGTCACCGACTTGTCAGTTGCAGACGCGGTTGGTACACCGCCCATGAATAATAGCTACATGATAGCTATCCTTATCTACTCTAGTTCGTGGCTCAGTTAGTATGCCACCTTAGTTAGTTGAGTTTGGTTTGAGACCCATATATAGGGTTCTTCTATTTCTTTGTACTAGAGTTCTTTTTGGCTTACACAACTAAGAAGAGGAAAATTGTTTTCAGCCTCCGCTTCTGTGTGTATTCCCCCATTGTGCAAGCAAGAAAGCTACAAGTGAGACTCCTTCCTTCTCTCCCACAATCTTGACATGGTATCAGAGCCTTGTTCGTGGTAAGGAGCTCAAGAAAGCAAGCCAAGCTCGCGGTGTTCTGGTAAGAGGAGCAGTGTTGCTTTCATTTTCTGTTTTGGGAGCAGATCTCTGCAGAGGTAGCACAGCCGAAAAGTGCAGGAGTGCATTGTCTCAGGTTGAGACGCCCTTCGCGGTGAAGCAAGAGGGAAGTATATGCTGTGGGCAAGGGCTTTAGCCCTTGGCGACCTTTTTTTTTTATTTGAGGCCATTTTGGGGCCTGTTTTGGAGGCGGAAGTTTTCTGCACGCACTCAAGAAAATGCCCAGTTTTATGCTGTGCAGCCACTGTTCTACAGGTCGGTGAAAAGTTACTGTAGAAATTGCATCGTATGCTTGTGCGCAGAGACATTGGGAGTTACAGAATCATCCTTGTTGCTTGTTGATGCAAAATCGTCACTAGGAAGTGACTGTGTGGTCAAATACCACTTTCGCCAGTTTTGCAGATTTGCCCTTGTGAGGGTAAAGCTGAGTTTTTTGCAGTGACAGAATTTTTTGCAGTGTTCTGTAATGGCGTCTGATTCTCTTTCACAGATTGTCACTGAAAAGCTTGACAAGAACAACTTCCAAGCATGGAAGTTTAGTATGACGAATTTCCTTATGGGAAAAGGATATTGGGAATTTGTTGCAGGAAATGAAGAAGAACCAGTTCTTCCTGATGTTCCCAATCAACAGCAAATGCAGGCATTTAAAGCATGGCATGAGAGAGCCATAAAAGTTATGTACTGGCTGTCTATCAGTATTTCGGACTCTATGATTGTGCATATTCAGGATGTAAGTACGCCAAAGGAGGCATGGGATACTTTGTCAAAAATATATAGCACAAATACGCAAGACAGGAAAATGCAGCTCAAGCAAGAGTTGCATAATGTGCAAAGAGAAAATATGAGCATCAATGACTACCACATGAAGGTGAAGAAGATTGCAGATGCACTTGCTTCCATTGGGTCGCCAGTGGAAGATGATGATTTAGTTTCTGTGACCTTAAATGGTCTAGGAAAGGATTATGCACAGTTTCGAATATCCATTTTCGTCCGTGAAAGATTTCCTAATTTTGAGGAGTTGATTGCTCTTCTAATTTCTGAGGAGCAAAGAAATGGTGGTGCATCTTCTTCAGGAGGAACTTCAAAAGAAGCTGTCTTCTACTCAAATGCTGGAAGAGGTAAAGGCAGAGGTAGAGGAGGCCGATATGGAGGCCGTGGTAGAAATCAGAATATGCAACAAACTCAAGAAAACCAGTCCTATGAAGGAGGACGTGGTAACTCTAGAGGCAGGGGGAGCCAAAGAGGTCGTGGTGGATGGCAAAGAGGCCAAAATGCAAACAGTAATGTTGAATGCTACTACTGTGGTAAAATGGGTCATATGGCTAAAGACTGCTATAAAAAGCAGAATGACATCATGAATGGAAAACTGCAACAAGGGAATTATGCATCTTCTAGTAGACAGGGTGATGACAGAAATGAGCACTTGTTTATGGTGCAGCACATGAACAATTATGTGACAAGTGCATAAGAAAGCAATAATGTATGGTATGTTGACTCAGGTGCATCAAACCACATGACAGGTCATGCAGAATGGATGGAGGATGCAAGAAAAATGGAAAAACTAGGATTTGTGGAGATTGGTGATGATACTGCACATCCTATTGTGCAGATTGGAAAAATTCATTTGTTTATGCAGGATGGGAAAAAGAAATACCTGTCCGATGTATTTCATGTCACGAATATCACCAAGAATCTGGTTTCTGTTGGTCAAATGGTTGAGCAAGGCTTGCAGGTCAGATTTAATCCTCATGGATGCTTTGTTGAGGATATGAAAAATAAAGGTCGCTTGATAGCAAAAGGAAAGAAGAAGGGCAGAATGTTTACATTGGATGCAAACATATCTGAATTGAGTGCAGCAATGTTTGCACATGGGACCGGTGTAGTTGCAGATATTGATATCTGGCATAAACGCATTGGTCATGTTAATGTACAGCGACTTAAATCAATGCAGGCCCAAAATATTGTTGCAGGATTGCCTAAATTCAAGGTTGCAGAAATGCATAAGGTATGTGAAGCCTGTCAGTTTGGAAAACAGGCAAGGAAACCATTTCCTAGACATGTTCAAGAGAGTGAGAAGCCATTGGAATTAATCCACTCTGATGTGTGGACTACTAAAGCTGCATCTCTTGGAGGCTGTCATTATTTTGTCACTTTTATTGATGACTATAGCAGAAAAGTTTGGGTGTATTTTATGAAAAAGAAAAGTGAAGTTTTTGGGCATTTCAAAACCCTTAAAGCTATGGTTGAAAAAGAAACAGGCCTGCAAATAAAATGCCTAAGGTCAAATGGAGGGGGAGAGTACCTCTCAAATGAGTTTGCAAGGTTCCTGTAGGAGCATGGCATAAAGCAGCAATATTCATGCAGTCATACCCCACAACAAAATGGAATTGCAGAAAGGAAAAACAGGCATATTGGAGAGGTATCTCGTGCCATGCTCAATGAAAAAGACTTGCCAGATTTTTTATTGGGCTGAAGCAGTTGCTACAACAGTCTACATAATGAACAGGACTCCCACTGCAGCAATACATGGAATGACTCCAGAGGAGAGGTATACTGGTAGGAAACCAGATATTTCTCATTTGAAAATTTTTGGTTGCATTGCCTATATACATATGCCAGATGAGTTGAGATCAAAATTGGATCCAAAAGCTGAGAAGTGCATCTTTATTGGTTACTCTCTGCAGCAAAAAGGGTATAGATGCTATAACCCTTCTACTCGTAAGTTTACAGTGAGCAGAGATGTTGTTTTTGATGAGATGAGTAGCTGGTATAAACCAGTAAATGTGATTGATGATGTAGATGCACAAAATGATAATGCTGCATAGAATTCACAGTAGCAGTCACAAAATATTAGTGGACCTGCAGCGTCCTCTAGCAGTGGTTCACATTCTTCGCCATGGACAGGCAGATTGAGATCATGAGAATCTTCTCAAAGCAATGCAGATAGTGGTATGCAAGTATCAGGAAAAGGAAAAGAGAAGGTTAATCAGCCCATGTTTGATGTGAATACAGGTCACTCTTATGTGGATGGTGAATCCAGTGGCTCAGAACAGAGCATTGATGATGAGTTGGGTATTCCTTCTATTGTTACACCTGGAGTAAGGAAGACCAGGGATGTTTTGAGAGCACCTGGGAGTGAATCTACTTTGCGCAGGTCTACGAGAGCTAGGTATCCTGTGGATAGGCTGAAATATGATGGATTTACAGCCATTCACTATGCATATATGGTTAAAGTGATACAGGAACCAGAACCCACTTCTTTTGAGGAAGCCATGGGAAAAGAAAAATGGGAGAAAGCCATGGATGAAGAAATGGATGCCCTAGAAGCAAATGCTACATGGGAATTGGTACCTTTGCCTAAAGGTAAAAATGCAATTGGCTGTAAGTGGGTTTATAAGGTGAAGCACAATGCAAATGGTTCTGTGAACAGATACAATGCAAGATTAGTAGTCAAGGGGTATGCACAAACATATGGCATTGACTATGAAGAAACATTCAGTCCGGTTGCAAGGATGGCAACCGTAAGAGCAGTCATTGCTATGGCTGCATCAAAGGGATGGTCTTTACATCAGATAGATGTAAAGAATGCCTTCTTGCATAGTGATTTGCAAGAAGAGGTCTATATGGAGCAGCCACCAAGTTATGTGCATGCTGTTCATCCTGAGTTTGTTTGTAGGTTGAAGAAAGCCTTGTATGGCTTGAAGCAAGCACCTAGAGCATGGTCTGACAAGATAGGACAGTATCTTGTCACTATTGGCTTTCAAATTTCCAAGGCAGATTTCTCACTTTATGTGAGAAAAACAGAGAAATGTATTATGCTACTTGTCATTTATGTTGATGATTTGATTATGATAGGTGACAGTGATAAAGATATCCTTCATGTGAAAATGCTATTGAAGCAGAAGTTTGAGATGAAGGATTTGGGAGAGATGCGTTATTTCTTGGGCATTGAGGTGAATAGATCACCAAGTGGGATACAGCTCTTGCAGAGGCAGTATGGATTGGACATGCTGTCCAAATATGGGATGACAGGCTGTAAGCCTATTTCAGTTCCTTTGGAGCAGAATGTGAAGCTGAGCACAGATGCAGGTGAGCTTCTAGAAGACCCTACTATGTATAGACGCATAGTAGGAAGTTTGATTTATATGACTATTACCAGGCCAAATTTGAGCTATGCTGTTGGATTGGTAAGTCAGTTTATGCAGGCTCTAAGGAAACCACATTTGGATGCGGCTAGACGCATACTCAGGTATGTGAAGTCCACATTGCAGTATGGACTATTTTATGACACTGGGGTTCAGATACAGTTGCATGGATACACTGATGCTGATTGGGCTGGTAGTATTTCTGATAGACGATCTACCAGTGGATATGTGTTCTCTTTTGCGAGTGCTGCAGTCACTTGGATCAGGTAGCTGACATATTCACGAAGGCATTGGGCGCAAAGAAGCTGCGCAAGTTCAGAGACCTGCTTGGTGTGCAGGAATTGGGATTGAGCTCGAGGGGGAGTGTTGAGATATCGAGCTCCACTCGTGATACGCCAGGGTGACCGTTGTGTATTTATGTCACCGACTTGTCAGTTGTAGACACGGTTGGTATACCACCCATGAATAATAGCTACATGATAGCTATCCTTATCTACTCTAGTTCGTGGCTCAGTTAGTATGCCACCTTAGTTAGTTGAGTTTGGTTTGAGACCCATATATAGGGTTCTTCTATTTCTTTGTACTAGAGTTCTTTTTGGCTTACACAACTAAGAAGAGGAAAACTGTTTTCAGCCTCCACCTCTGTGTGTATTCCCCCATTGTGCAAGCAAGAAAGCTACAAGTGAGACTCCTTCCTTCTCTCCCACAATCTTGACATCTACATCATCAATCACATTTACTGGTTTATACCAGCTACTCATCTCATCAAAAACAACATCTCTGCTCACTGTAAACTTGCAGTAGAAGGGTTATAGCATCTATACTCTTTTTGCTCTGTAGAGTGTAACCAATAAAGATGCACTTCTCAGCTTTTGGATCCAACTTGGATCTCAACTCATCTGGCACATGTACATAGGCAATGCAACCAAAAATTTTCAAATGAGAAATATCTGGTTTCCTACCAGTATACCTCTCCTTTGGAGTCATCCCATGTATTGCTCCAGTGGGAGTCCTGTTCATTATATAGACTGCTGTAGTAACTGCTTCAGCCCAGTAAAAATGTGGCAAGTCTTTTTCATTGAGCATGGCACGAGATACCTCTCCAATATGCCTGTTTTTCCTTTCTGCAATTCCATTTTGTTGTGGGGTATGACTACATGAATATTACTGCTTTATGCCATGCTCCTACAGGAACCTTGCAAACTCATTTGAGAGGTACTTTCCCCCTCCATCTGACCTTAGGCATTTTATTTGCATGCCTGTTTCTTTTTCAACCATAGCTTTAAGAGTTTTGAAATGCCCAAAAACTTCACTTTTCTTTTTCATAAAATACACCCAAACTTTTCTGCTATAGTCATCAATAAAAGTGACAAAATAATGACAGCCTCCAAGAGATGCAGCTTTAGCAGTCCACACATCAGAGTGGACTAATTCCAATGGCTTCTTACTCTCTTGAACATATCTAGGAAATGGTTTCCTTGCCTGTTTTCCAAATTGACAGGCTTCACATATCTTATGCATTTCTGCAACCTTGAATTTAGGCAATCCTGCAATAATATTTTGGGCCTGCATTGATTTAAGTCGTTGTACATTAACATGACCAATGCGTTTATGCCAGATATCAATATCTGCAACTACGTCGGTCCCATGTGCAAACATTGATGCACTCAATTCAGGCATGTCTGCATCCAATGTAAACATTCTGTCCTTCTTCTTTTTTTTTTGCTATCAAGCGACCTTTATTTTTCATATCCTTAACAAAGCATCCATGAGGATTAAGTCTGACTTGCAAGCCCTGCTCAACCATTTGACCAACAGAAACCATATTCTTGATGATATTCGGGATATGAAATACATCGGACAGGTGTTTCTTTTTCCCATCCTGCATAGACAAAGGAATTTTTCCAATCTGCACAATATGATGTGCAATATCATCACCAATCTCCACAAATCCTGGTTTTTCCATTTTCATTGCATCCTCCATACATTCTGCATGACCTGTCATGTGGTTTGATGCACCTGAGTCAACATACCACACATCGTTGCTTTCTTATGCACTTGTCACAGAATTATTCATGTGCTGCACCATAAACAAATGCTCATTTCTGTCTCATCACCCTGTCTACTAGAAGATGCATAATTCCCTTGTTGCAATTTTCCATTCATGATGTCATTTTGCTTTTTATAGCAGTCTTTAGCCATATGACCCATTTTACCACAGTAGTAGTATTCAACATTGCCGTTTGCATTTTGGCCTCTTTGCCATCCACCACGACCTCTTTGGCTTCCCCTGCCTCTAGAGTTACCACGTCCTCCTCCATAGGACTGGTTTTCTTGAGTTTGTTGCATATTCTGATTTTTACCACGGCCTCCAAATCGGCCTCCTCTACCTCTGCCTCTACCTCTTCCAGCATTTGAGTAGAAGACAGTTTCTTTTGAAGTTCCTCCTGAAGAAGATGCACCACCATTTCTCTGCTCCTCAGAAATTAGAAGAGCAATTAACTTCTCAAAATCAGGAAATCTTTCACGAACTGAAATGGATGTCCGAAACTGTGCATAATCCTTTCCTAGACCATTCAAGGTCACAGAAACTAAATCATCATCTTCCACTGGCAACCCAATGGAAGCAAGTGCATCTGCAATCTTCTTCACCTTCATGTGGTAGTCATTGATGCTCATATTTTCTCTTTGCACATTATGCAACTCTTGTTTGAGCTGCATTTTCCTGGCTTGCATATTTGTGCTATACATTTTTGACAAAGTATCCCATGCCTCCTTTGGCGTACTTGCATCTTGAATATGCACAATCATAGAGTCTGAAATGCTGATAGACAGCCAGTACATAACTTTCCTAGCTCTCTCATGCCATGCTTTAAATGCCTGCATTTGCTGTTGATTGGGAACATCAGGAAGAACTGGTTCTTCTTCATTTCCTGCAACAAATTCCCAATATCCTTTTCCCATAAGGAAATTCGTCATACTAAACTTCCATGCTTGGAAGTTGTTCTTGTCAAGCTTTTCAATGACAATCTGTGAAAGAGAATTAGACGCCATTACAAAACTCTGCAAAAAATTCTGTCACTGCAAAGAACACAGCTCCAGCCTCACAAGGGCAAATCTGCAAAACTGACGAAAGTGGTATTTGACCACGCAGTCACTTCCTAGTGACGATTTTGCATCAACATGCAACAAGGATGATTCTGTAACTCCCAATGTCTCTGCGCACAAGCATATGATGCAATTTCTACAGTAACTTTTCACCAACCTGTAGAACAGTGGTTGCACAGCATAAAACTGGGCCTTTTCCTGAGTGCATGCAGAAAACTTCCGCCTCCAAAACAGGCCCCGAAATGGCCTCAAATCAAAAAAACAGGATCGTCAAGGGCTAAAGCCCCATCCTGCAGCATATACTGCCCTCTTGCTTCACCGCGAAGGGCATCTCAACCTGAGACAATGCACTCTTGCAATTTTCGGCTGTGCTACCTGCAGAGATCTGCTCCCAAAATAGAAAATGAAAGCAACACTGCTCCTCTTACCAGAACATCGCGAGCTTGGCTTGCTTTCTTGAGCTCCTTACCACGAACAAGGCTCTGATACCATGTCAAGATTGTGGGAGAGAAGGAAGGAGTCTCACTTGTAGCTTTCTTTCTTGCACAATGGGGGAATACACAAAGGGTGGAGGCTGAAAACAGTTTTCCTCTTCTTAATTGTGTAAGCCAAAAAGAAGTCTCATACAAAGAAATAGAAGAACCCTATATATGGGTCTCAAACCAAACTCAATTAACTAAGGTGGCATACTAACTGAGCCATGAACTAGAGTAGATAAGGATAGCTTTCATGTAGCTATTATTCATGGGTTGTGTACCAATCACATCTGCAACTGACACGTCGGTGACATAAATGCACAACGGTCACCCTGGCATATCACGAGTGGAGCTCGATATCTCAACAAGGTGCACTCTGTAGGTTTGGAATGTGGTGCACTAGTGTAATGTGCATGAGACTAGTGTACTAGGTGTGTGTATTGTGCATTGGTGTAGTGTACTAGTGCATCATTAGTGCATTAGGGATTTACATATACATGTTGTCCCAACAACGGCGTGCTTTAGAACATATGCAAAGTAAGTAAGCTAGTATGGTTGATGCAAGGATTGGTACTAGTGCACCGTGCAT
The DNA here is from genome assembly GCF_053477565.2 of Lygodium microphyllum. Classification (NCBI taxonomy): domain Eukaryota; kingdom Viridiplantae; phylum Streptophyta; class Polypodiopsida; order Schizaeales; family Lygodiaceae; genus Lygodium; species Lygodium microphyllum. Next base: position 35,922,258 of record NC_141138.1, on the reverse strand, counting down.
ATGCATCGCATATGTGTAATATGCATTTGCATTGTACATGAGGGTAGTGCACTATACATGTGGACCATACACCAATGCAATACAATAGGATGGAACTAGGGTTGGTATGCAAGGTAGAGTTAATGTGCTAGTATAGCAAATTAGAGGTGCGAGGTGAGTGTACTAGGGTGATGCTAGGTAAGTGCACTAGTGGTGGGGGGTACACAAGTGTATCTGTGCACATCAAGAGGTAGGGCTGGAACAAATGTACTATCCTATAACATGGGACTCCTTACACTCTCAACACAGGTCAATAATTGTAACAATCAAGTGCAATGCATCAAGGATTTGCTTTTCTAATACCATGTATATGTAATGTAATGCAAAGATGAATGCCCTTAAGTGCACAAACATGTAAACTTATAGATCAAACTGCATGAATTGTGCACAAATAATTCTTTTCATGACTTCACTCTAACGCAGTGCATTGTTGCTAAGGTAGCACCAAAGTAATTCATGCTACTCCCCTTCTTTAAAGACTTAAAGCAAATGAATCCTATATATCAAGATATGCATAAAATCCGATTTCAATGGATTCTTAACTCCCCACATCCCTTTCCCCCTACTGTTTATGGTTTTACATTCGTTGGTAGGTGTAAATAGTATTTTTTAACTTATTTTTTGTATATAAAAAGCAGTAAATATGCACTTTAATATAAAAATGGGGATATGGTAAGGCTAAATCTCATGCCCTAGCCCCACCATACCTTTATGGACACATTCATAATTTTTGTAAATTTTTTGTGCATAAATTTTTCTATAAAATCCATTTTTCTTGAATTTTTATTTATATTATTATTTTATAATTATTTTTTAAATTTTCAAACATGTAGAGCTTGTATGAATCAAGATACAACATTACACTTCATCTGATTCTATGTGAACACCAAAAAAACCATGAAAGTGCATAAAACCCTCGATTTTTCCAAAATCTCGCAATTTCACAATGTGGGTTTTCTCAATTTTCCTTTTAATTATGTGAATAGCAAGAACCAACTAAGAATTCTGATTTTTCAAGCACTAGAAATCATATTCAATCATTTGAAACCATTTTTCAAATTATGCACGAAAGATTCATCATAAAATGACAAAAATGAGCACAGGCATTTAATTTAATGCGAATATGTACGTATCTAAAAGTTGAGAAGCCACTGATGCTCTTCCATGGCTATTGATGCATCCCCAATCTTCAATTTACGCTCCATAACACTTCAACATCATCACACATCCAAAATCTATTGCTTCAGCTCACCCCTCTCTCACATAGATTCAGCCACCATAGGAATAAGGTGCAAAGAGGAGAAAGAAATATGAGAGAGAAAGACTGAAATCAAAGATTTTTATGTGATTTTTATGTGCGGTCTATGGCGATAGGAGCAAAAAAACTCTATATCTCAGCTCCCATACCATTCTTTTCATCTCCAATAGTTCAAAATCAGGAAATTGATGGATTTGAGGAGGCACAAAAAAATTTGTGTCCCCCCTCCTTCACGTGAGAAAAAACGTTTTTTGTTAAGCTCTACCTTATTAAAAGTAAACTGGTTTATTTTCTCATGTTTACACTTCCTGAAAATGGTTCCATTCTAGACGAAGGGCCACAGGGTCGAAATTGCAAACGGACTAGATGTCTAGCATCATGGCATCAAAATCTATCAACTTGGTCTTCGTCATGCACTTTTCGGCTCTCGAATCCAATAAGTTGTTTACAGCTCTTGGGCGTCCTTCAACAACCTATCCCTCTCCTTAGTCATATTGACTACTTTAGATTTGGTATCTACCAATTGAGCTTGCAAAGTAGACATCTCTTCTTTTTGGGCATCAATGACCTTAGTCTACTGCTCTATCTGTGCACAGAGGTCAATTTTTTTTTCTGTGGGGGCAGAGGCTAGCTTAATATTAGTCTTGTTCAACTCCTCCTTGGATTGTTGTATTACCTCATAAAAATAAGAATAGATCAATTGTTGAATACAAGCAGTAACTGAGAGTTCAATAGAGCTTTGAATGTCTTTGCACAGAAATGGAATTACATCTCTTATCACCACACATTGCACAAAAGGAATGGAAATATCAAGAGTGCCATCTCTATGTGGTATGAAATGATTAGGCATTGTAAGGAAAGTAGACAGAGCTAACTGCAAGATTAGATAGGAATTGGAATTGAAGGAGTGAAAATTGGTGCTAATTTAGCCATTCGCTTAAGATGTTTCCTCTGAATGACCAAAGGAGGAGGATTAGTATCTGCAATAACAACATCAGGATCTTCAATAAGACAAGGAGGAGCCACTGGAGAATCAACCGATAATTAGGGAACTTCCTTCACATAAGCATATATGCCAAGAAAACATAAAGATAGTAACCAAATGTGACATTAGTCACATTACCCCTCATGACTCAAATAAAATGCTGATCCATTTTAGCAAGGAGATACCAACTCTAATCAATAGTGATACCCTTCAGCACCATGCGAGAAGCTGTAAACAATTCCTTCAAAAGATAATTAGAAGTGGTTTTGGCAAGCATGAATCTATCCTGAAGGAACTGGCACAATTGTTTCCAAAAAGGATTATAAATATTGGAGACACTAACTCCTAAAGTAGTAATGACCTACTTAAGATCCAAGACATCCATAGTCTACTTCTGCAAAATCTTCAAAAAGTCCTCATTTGAGAAAAGTTAATGGATTCCCCATCTTAGGGTAAAGAAAGAGCTTTGCCCAGGCTCTTAGGCATCATGAGGATAATAGTGCCACTAACAAAAGCAAAATTCTTGTTGTAAGAAGTTAAGAACCGATCACACATATCAGGATCATCAGGAATAAGTGACAATGTAAGAGCCACAAATTTGGACAACGCGGCCTTAGAATTAAGGCTTGATTCCAGCAATTGTGAATAATCATGAGAAACCAATGGAACATATTGGACCGAGGGAGGAGTACGAGGCGCCATTCTAATGGATCACAGACACCACACACTCATAGATAATCACAAGGAATGCATGCAAAATAGCATAATAACAACATATAAGATATCATTAAAAGAAATGACTCTCATTGACACGACCAACCTGATCACCCCAAGCAATCCACATCCTGAAAAAATTTCAGCATGACCTCTTCACTTATGCAATCTAAAGCTTCATGTTATGCAGACACCCAATATCCCCATAATTAAGAAATCCAAATAAAATATAATCAAGTCATAGCATCTCCCTGACTCGAATCAAATGACCAAAAAATATTGGACTAAACCAAACCACAACACATTGATAACCAAACCACAACTGACTAAGACAGTCAACAGGATTGACAACCACATCACCCATCTCACATAACACTTCATTTAGAAGGGGAATTGTGCAATGTGAGAGGAAGAAAAAATTTAATTGAGTATAAATTTTAATAAAAATTTAATAATGGATAAGTTTTATTATAGCCAAATATTCTTCAAGCTCAAAACCACTTCATTTTCTCTATCCTGCCACTCAAGCCAAGGCATTATCATTTAAATGCAATTACTCTCTAAAGATTCAAGCAAAGTTCACACATCAAATCATTAAGGAGGGGAGATCATGGTGACCTCTTGCAAGATTGAAGCATAATATCATAGTGTCTCTTGACACTTATCCAGTGATTCTTGTCACTTGTATCAACTTTGCTTTACATCAAATCTGAGATTTTTTGGGCTAATACAGCATCAAATCAAGGAGGGGAATACAACATTGAAGATCCTTGAAGTTCTTGAAGACCTATTCAAGATTTTCCAAGCATCTGGCTCCACAAGTATCCCTTGATACTAGTCACTTAGTGCTTTTTGGGCACTTGTGCTTGTTAGCACACTCAAGATCATTTCTTTTGCTACTGAAATTTGAGAATTTTGGAGCTTATTTGCTACTGTTCCTGCAACTCCAACATAGTCAAGGACTCTCCAACAATTCGCTTTAAGGGGGTCAGGTTTCACACATGGCAGACCCGCATCAAGCTTATCCTAATGAAGAAGGGTCTCTGGGCCATCACAAGTGGCAAAGAAAAGAAGCCTCATGAGGCAGATCTTGCAGTCACTTGGCAAAAGTTTGATGATAAGGCTCAGGCCATTATCAAACTGGCGCTAGATGACAACTACATCCACCATGTGGATAACTGTGTGACCTCACATGATACATGGAAGAGATTGAACACCTTTTTTGGTGCACAATCTAAGTCATCAAAGTATGGTCTTTTGATTGAATTTTTCAGGCTTGACATGAAGTCTAGCACACCACTTGCCACACATCTAAATTGCATGGAGGGACTTCTAACCCAGCTTGTAGGAATCAACATTAAAATGGAAGAAGATGTTTGTATTGGTGTTTTGCTTAAAAGTTTGCCTCCTGAATATAATAATGTATCAATAATTCTAATCAACATGCCAAACCCTAAGCTTGTTGATATCCAAGTATCACTGTTAGAGAAGGAAAAGAAGCTGAAAACTAAGGAAGAACCAAGCACCTCTAGAGATGAACAAGTGTTATATCAGGTACAAAGGCAAGAAGGACTAGCTTTTCTATGATTTTTGCAAAAGGATCGGACACATCGAGAAGTTCTGCCATGCCAAAAAGAGGTCCCAGAAGCCCTATCTTGCTACAGTTAAAGAAAAAGAAACCCATGGAGCAAAGGAAGAAGAAGAAGAAGACCACCAAGAGAAGGACAAGTCTCATCAGTCCTTCTACGCCTACTCTGATAGATTGTTTTAGCCTTGTAATGTCTAAAGCCCAAATGCTTCTATCATAAGCTTGTAAACTCCTCATGTAGCCTTATACTACAGCCTTTGTACACTTTGTGAGGCCCCTGTTACAGCCTCTAGATGTCCACCATGTTTGTGGTACCTACACTTAGCCTTTTCTACAATAGCATCTGGTGTTTTTCCATGTTTATGGTGTGCCCACACTTTGCAAGTGTTGCTTTCACTAAAGCCTCTACACACTTTGTACTTCTGGTTGTGATTGAAGAGGGGTGTTGAGATTTGCAATCACGTCCATGCTGCCTCTTTGTAAGAGCACATGGGGGCTAAGGACATGCAGGCTACAGGAATCCATAGGCATAGAGGGAAAGACTGAGCTCTATTTAACATTGTACTTGCTTGTAATTTTCATATTAGATGAATGCAATGCCATTGTCAATTTGTACTTCAGTATAGTGTACTTGTTGCTTGTTCTCTATTCTTGAGTCAAGTCTCTTGGTCTCTGTCATGTCAGTGTCTACATGAATCTAGTCTATGTCTATGAGCTACCATAGCTGTCATGCTCTAGATCGCATGTTTTCACAGTCTTCACATATGGAAGAATGCCCAAAGATTCAATTCTGCTCTGGTTTGCCAATCTTATAAGCCACTGTGTAGGTTGCATCCCTTGCAGTCCTAAATCCTTCATTGTTATGTATGTCATTATGTTCACTGATGAACCTCCATCAATCAATGCATCTGTTATAAAACATTCTTCAATCCAAATGCTAATCTATGGAGTACTAAGATGTAAGAAGGTGTTAGTCACATCCACTTCTTTCACAAGTGCGTTGGGGCTTGATTGGACTTGGGGGCAGTTATAGGAGTAATTCTTAGACCTTGTTTTCTTATCAATATGCTTTTAAATTTCTTTCGGTAGCAACTATCGAAATGTTAAGTTTGGTTTGAGGGTGTCTAGGTCTTTGACCAAGGTCATACTCTTTGATGGGATCCATGGGCTTCTCCAATCGGCAAGGAATGGGGCAACACCCACTTTTATATTTCCTCTTTCCTCTAGAAGTGGCAACATCTACACTTCTTCTATCAGTAGGGTACTTCTATGTCCTCTATCTCTTGGATCTCTATTATCATTTTGCAGTATTGGGTTGCTTTTTGTACTATACCATTCTGTTATGTATTGTTTTGTTTCTCCTTTGGAAGATTAAACTTCACTATTTTGGCAGAGTGAACATTCTCTTTTGAAACTATGGGTTCTCTCTTTTTAGCACGCGTTATTGCAGCAACTTCCAATTCCACCAAGTTGGAGGCAGGTTTTTGGGTCTTCTGTTGGGTATCAAGGGGAGGTAGCTTTCATAGGAGCTGGACTAGGATAGTCTTTTGCGGTGTGGCCTTCTCTTTTGTGTTGATGACTACATAAGGGTTTATAGTCCATGGATCTTTTAGGGTTTGAGAAATTTGGTGAGATATATCCAATTTCTCCACATCTATAACACTCCACTTTTGATCTCTGGCCACTGCCAGACTATCGTCCTCTAAAAATTTGAGAGGGAAACCTTCTCTGGCCAAAATTCGGACCCAAACTCTCTATGCTTTGGTCTGATATCTTTGGTGGTCATCTTGGATTCCAACAAGTTGAATCTTGCTTCTTCATCTTTCTTCCTTCTTTCATGCATCTCCTTCAGAGAGAGTAGATATATTATGTATGGTTCTTTCTTAAATAGTATGAATAGAAGACTCCTGGGATAGTTGGTTTTCAAGTACATTCAGTGGCTAAATGTCCCACTTGATGGCACTTTCCACACCATGTATTAGATCACATCACATCTCTTCCACCTCGTGAAGAACTGGATATATTGGCGGTATTCACCTTTAGTGTCTGCAAATGTTTTGTAAACACATTCATCAGCTCTTTCTTGATGCTTGCAATTGAATTGGATAGATAGTCCTTCAAATTTTCTCCTCCTTAAGTATTCACAGTGGAATCTAGAGGGTCCTCTGCTTGGATTTTGATTCAGAGCTCCTATTGAGAGTGAAGGTTGTTGACTCTAGTTGGGTAGGGTTCCATTCATGTTATTGAGTTGCCATTGGGGAAACTGTTTGAAGCCATTGTTGTTATGGTTAAACCATCATCTGAGGTATTGTTGTTTGTGGGGCCACTGTGGATATGGTGCACTGTACTACAACATTGTTTGCATATGAGGGTAGGGATAGGGAACAGTCCCTAGGATTGCATTTGGTGGGCATATCATCCCTTGCATGGGAGGAGGTAAGACTCCTCTTCCTAAGGTCATTGACAGCCTTGCTTCAACTTCAGCATACAATCTTACACCTTCTACTACAACTTGTAGGTTGAGTAGTCTTCTCAGCTCCACAAACTTACAAACTTCTGGTTGCATGCCTCTAAGAAAACTCCTTTTTGGATGCCTTCATCCAAGTGATGGTTGGTCCATCTCTTTAGTATGGATTCCATTCGAGAGATATATGCTTCCACATGTTCACCAGAGGACTGACTTAAGTTTATGAACTTCTCTCACATCCACTCTTCAAAAATTTTCACGCCTAAATTTAGTAAGTAATGTCAACTTCAAGTCGTCCCATGTACCAAAAGTTCATGTTGCTTGCCTCTCATACCACTAAAACAATGCGCCTTTGAAAGTGGTGGGAAATATCACCAACCAATGCTCAAGGGTTCTAGCATTGTTAAGTACACATGCTACCATGCACTCGGCTATATGAAGATCAGGGTCTTCATTGTACTCTCCTTTAAAGATGGACAACGGGACTATATTCACTGGTGGCCTGTCAACATCAATATTTCCAAGACAGATCTAACTAAAAAGGGAACCTTGAGTCGCCACCATGGGGACTTCTGTAAAGAGCATCATAAGGTCGTCAAAGGAGACTTTTGCTCTACTAGATTATTCTCGCCTTTGATTTTTGTTTTCTCTCTTCTCATGTATCTTTAGACTCATTCTAGTGCTTGCCTCTTGATTGTATCATTCATCAGGGAGTTAGCTCCACCCAGTTTGTTTGTACTCAACAGAACAAAATCAAAAGGGCTCCAATCTCTAAATGACTCTCTTACCAATATTTCTTCTACTTCCTTCTTTTCAACATCTCTGAATTCATATTTCATTCCATACAAAGGGGAAGATATTCTGTTATGAAGGTATCAAAACTCATTCTTTTGAGGATCACCATAGTGTCATATCTTGATAATACCAACTTCAAAGGGTTTCAATAGCATAGGTCATGAAGAACACTCAGAGGTCTACTAACTTCCAATGGGTCACCAATTAGACAAACAGAAGGTTGTTGGTGCACCAAGCATCCCACGTATCTTGCTGTTGAGCATTCACGAACAGATTCCAACTCTTTTCCTTCTTGTTCTTGTGAACTTCAACTGACCCCACGACTCCTAAAGCTTCTTCACAATCTCCCGCTTTTGATGACATCTAGAAATTCTTCAATGAATGACAAATCTCCCATGGATGGTCATTCCCTCTGTTTCTGCTCTCTTTCAATTTTATAAGAAACAATTGGCTATTGTGGTACAACTTTCTGTAGCTTCAGAAGATAGTGGGATCAATCTATCACATAGAGCCTTCATTAAGATAGTGATATGGTTCCACCATTGAGGGATACATTTCTTGTAGAAAGTGGCTTTGGCAATGAAGATCTCCAATTCTTCAATAATTGCAGAGATTCTACAATCTTCCATTGCTTTTCTTCCTTTTCCATAGTGCCACTTCTCCCATTTTCAGCCTCTGTTCGTGCTTATTGATGGTAGTTTTCCCCAACTACGCACCAAAAAGATGGAGCTTCAAAAGGAACGCCAAAGAAAATGGGGAATCTACTGCAAGAAAAACTATCTTGCATCATCAACAAGCATGTGCTTTATAGTTTAATCAGCTACAAGAAGAAAAACAACACCAATCTTCTCAAATCTTCACGCAACATCATACAGCTATTCTCCCATGGATTTATCACAACAAAACTTCAACACATTCTTCATATTCTTCATCAAAATTTAAAAAAAACACAAATTAAGGCTCCACTTTGAAGGGAAATCATCACATATATTTCATCTTCAATAACTTCATAGTCTCTCTCATGTAGATACAATGTTTCTCATAAAAAATCGGCTCTCTCACACACACACACACACACACACACACACACACACACACATGCTCTCTCTCAATAGTACATTAGAATAATGAAGAATAACCATCCATAATCCATATTTGGTCATGGATACCCCTCCCAAGAGGTATGTTTGATTTGAAGGGTCACCAAAGCCACTACAGTGTTCTTTCATAGCTCAACAATGTCACTATCACTTCAATCTTCACTTGAGTCTTCAACATCTACCTTTCCACTTGTTTAAGCTATTTTAAACTTGTATTAATCTCTTCCAAAGATTACAAAACTTTCCCAAGCTACATATTCATCCCATAGAACACTTACCAAGGCACACAGAGCAAAAACAGAACAAAGACAAAGGCTCCATAGAGGGTCTACAATACTATATAGAAGGTTATAAAAAAGCATTAAGCTTAACTAAATTCATTCAAAACCATCAAGAATCATTCAATAAGCTTCCAAACAATCTTAAACTCTATCAATCATCATTCCGACCTCTCATGAAAAAAGAAATCAGAACAAAATAGGACCTAAATGGAACCAATTAGAACCTATCAGAAACTCAACAAAACCTTTCAGCATATTATATCTCCAGTGAAAAATATCACGAGCTTCTCAAACCTATTCAACTTTGTCCAAAAATCTCTAAAACACTTCCAAACCAATCAATCATCATTCAAATCATACAAAAGTCCCCCAAAAATCCAACAAAAAATAGCCAAAAACACAATCATATTAACCCTCAATACTAGATCTAGACCTCTATCAAATGGATGTCAAAGTGGCTTTCTTACATGGGGAGTAACATTATGAGATTTATATATAGTAGCCTACAGGATTTGAGAAAAAAGGTAGGGAATACCTAGTGTGCAAGTTGAGAAAGAGCCTTTATAACCTAGGCACACAACGATATTCCCACAGTAATATAGATTTGTAATTATACAAAAAGAAGGCTTGTGATGCAGACTTATGATTTTGGTACTCTATGTGGATGATATATTGATTGGCTGAGAGTGCTCATGATGAGTTGGCTACCTTGAAAGGTCTGCTTAAGAAGAGCTTTGAGATGAAGGACATGGGATAGGCTTACATATTCTTGGGATGCATATCACATGTGATCACTCTAAGGGGCTCCTTTACTTGTCACAGAAAGAGTACATCCAAAAGGTCCTTGAGCAATTTCATACGTAGGATATTAAGCCTATTGGCTATTCTTTACCCTCTCGTGTGAAGTTTAGGTCAAGCCAATTGTTCGCAATTTGATTCCTTTATGCATTTGTAGTGGGAAGTTTGATGTATGCCATGATAGCCACTCATCCTAATATAGTATTTGCAGTGAGAGTTGTGGCATGCTATATGGCTACACTTTGCAAGTGACATTAGGATTTCATAAAGGGTATTATGAGGTATCTTAAAGGGCACTATAGATATATACATATATTATGGTGGCTAGGGTACAGGAGTCGTGGGGTACACTGACTTTAATAATGCATGAGCTATAGACAGTAGGAAGTCCACCTTTGGCTATGTCTTCACCTTTGCTGGAGGTGTTGTTTCTTGGATATCTAGGGTGCAAAAATGCACCATTCTTTCCACTACAAAGGCAAAGTATATTGTACCTACTAAGACTTGCAAAGGAGGCTCTCTGTTTAGGCAATGTGGTGGATCTTTGGTTAGACCTTGGTATTAGTGGTGATAGCTTGCAAGGAGGCTCTTTGGTTAGACCTTAGTATTACCAATGTGGTTCCTACATTGCATTCAGATTCTATGAGTGCTATTCAATTGGCTAAGAGTTTGATCTTCCATGTGAAGACAAAATACATTGAGATGCATTACCATTTTATCAAAAAGATCGTTAAGTACAAGGAGCTTGTCACGATCTTAACTAACAAAATCCTACAAATCTGCTCACTAAAAGTCTATTAGCGGAGTGTTTTGTCTTCCTTAGAAAGTTGATGGGCATTAGATGAGACAATGTATTTCCTTATCCTATTATACTTTCTGTACATTTGTACTTTGTCACTTTTTTCTTGCTTTCTCCTCACTAGGGTCACAACCGTCTTTAAGTGGGAGGATGTTGGGGATAAAGGCACCTATGCCTAGCTACCTATGTATTCCTTACACTCGTAGTACTTGCATACATGCACATTGCAAGTGATAGACACCCATCATTGTCACTTTATTCTTTATTCTTTAGTGACGTTTGAATAAGGGAAAGCACATCACACAAGTATGATTGTTGGAGTTCCCACATCATGTGTCTCTTGCTCTTGCTCTCTTGCTTCTTCCTGCTCACACAACATCATCTCATAATTGTCCTTCACCTATTTGGTGTGCTCGTCGATTGGTAGCCACATGCATTGAGACCCCATGGCTTGAAAGTCTAAACAATTCACATATCCCATCCAACCTGGATTTTCCCTTTGCATTTGATGGAAAGGTTCTTGTAAAATATGGAACACACAAAAAGAAGTAGGTGCTAAGATCAAACTTGTAATTTGCAAATTGTACATCACACACTACACAACAATAATATAAGTGAATCACTTTGTGCATTTTGAACGTTGTTGTGCAAAAAAGAAAAATACAAAGTAAAGGAGATGGTAGCATGTCTCCTTTTGTTCTTAGATTTGATGTTATGACAATAATTTTGAGAGGTAAATAATTTGAAGGCAACATAGTTTTGTTTTTGAAGTTGAAAATCGAGAAAGTGTTTGAAATCGTGGCTATTAGAAATAGGAAAAGCCTATCAACATGTGTTGTACCACATGTGGGCACTATTGCCTTTTCTATTATGGAGGCTAGCATGCAATCAAGGAAAGTTCCTAATCTTACAAAACAATTTCTTTTAGTGGGCCCTTGCCTAATGGCTATGGAACTATAAGCTTATTTGAGTACCTTTGTAGTGAATTGTGCTTGGTAGTTTTATTACTTTCCTCTTTCTTTTCCCTTTTTTTTTTCATTATTCTCTACTACCCATACTTCCAACAATTGTTTCTTCCAATAGTAGATTTTTTTGCTTGTACTCATAGCTCATAATTGTCAATGAAAGGAAGAATGACTATCACAATATGTTTAATGGATTCATAAGAAGCAATTGTGTGATGTATATGGTAGGGATGTGGCACAACATGTACATGTCTAAACGTAACATGCATGCACAATCTCAATAGTAGATGGGCCTATCATAAGTGTTGAAAATTCTATATGTTTTTGGACTAAGTTGATCAAGGTGACCGAGAAGCTGTGAGTATGCATTCTTGCAACCCTAAATCCAACATTTGGTATTAGAGTGGGCTTCAACCTCTTTTGGGTAGCATTGCCAACACCCTTCACTTCATCTCCTTTGAATGGGACAAGATTAAATAAGTATTTTAGGTTAACTAATACCATGAGATATCCCTTAGGCCTTGGCATTATTAGATAATCTTTGGTCTTATAGTGTTCAACACTACCATCTAGCTTACAACTCTACTTGTAGATCAATCAATTGCTAGATCTCAATCCAGAAACCATGTTGTAAAGCTTGAATTTTGATTGTACATTGTGCTATCTCCATGAGAGATCTTTACTTTCTCTCCATTGCACCATGTTTTTGAGGTGTATAAAATATTTTTCGTCAATATTTCATCCATCTTTTAGCCACATCTTTTAGCCAAAAATTCATTGAACGGTTTAGTAAGATACTACCCCCTCACCTCCCAATCAAAACAAAGAGTGCCCACTCTAGATCATGATAGATTTTTAGCCACCATAGATATTAATTGTTCAAAGTACAAAAGCATTTTGGAGTTATCTATCATAAGGTCACATAACTAACTTGATAGTGATTCACCTCCCTAGTTTCAAGAAAAAACCTAACAAATGTTTAATTTGAAGGCCTTCTTTGGAATTTATAGAAAATGAACAAGCTGTGCATGCATTCTTACTCTTCTCACAGGTGAGACATACATGCAAAGGTAGACTAAGGACTAAAATTTGAACAAATAGATAAAATGCATCAACATAGGGACCAAAGCCATATTTGAGGTCAACAAGCAAGTCCTAATTCTATCATATAGCATCATAAAGAGTCCTACTAGAAGCCATTGTAGGCTCACAATCTCTTTAAACTCTAACAATTGTAACAAATCTTAAAACTCATTTTCTACTTGCCATATTTAAATCTCCCCTCTTTACTAACCTTGAATGATCCATGATATGTCCAAAAGTCGATCCTTTATAATCTAACCCACCTCGAGGTGTTAGACAAATAGATTTCTGTAAGTATATTGAGAATTTGATCAAGATCTCAATCCTCAAACTATAGCAAAGAAATTTGGTTGGGACTAAATTAGAGAAAACTAGATTTAGTGCTCAGAACACTGAGTATAACAATGAATTGTGGATATTATATTTTAGTGAAAACTATATTAGAGATTCAGATTTAGTGCTAAGAAGAGAAAACTAGATTTAGTGCTCAGAACACTAAGTATAACAATGAATTGTGGATATTATATTTTAGTGAAAACTATATTAGAGAGAATCAGATTTAGTGCTAAGAAAAATACAACAAAATATGGATTACATAGAAAGCATCAAATCACAACGCCAAACCTTAGTGTAGCTATGTAGCAAAACAAAAGGGTAGTTTCATTTAGCCAAATATGCAAAACACTATTTATCTTATGTCATGAAATTTATCACAAATATTGAAATCAACAATGACTTTTGGTACTCGAACAAAACACACAACACAGCCAAAACACGAAGGCTGCTATACACAACACGGCCAGAACACGAAACTGCTAATCCATAATACAAGTTTACAACAACTAGTAATAATTTAATCATTACTACCTTTGATGTCTATTCTTAATTCTATTCTTGAGGGGTTGCAAATGCACAACCTATAAGAAGCAATGATCTTCCCTTTATTGGCCCATCTTTCTTTGTATTGAAGACCTAACATTTTGGAGTTCACACTTACCTAGCGTATTTGTTGATTTAAAAAATCATGCTTCTAGCATATTTTTGCCATTATTTCAATGCTCTTTTTCAAAAATAAAAATAAAATGCAAAAAAAAGTGATAAATGCATGCAATTTTTACCTAAACACACGAACTTAGTTAGGTAGGTAATGCCCACCTTGACCCATGAGGATTGACTTGGGGTTCCTATAATGACTTAGCTAGGTCACCTAATAGCAATCTAGCATCGAGCTAAGAGAGTCACTTGTGTGATCGGTGAGAGTATGAAGCAACCTTGCACCACAATTGGTTGAATGAGAGTCAAAGACTAGTACATTGAAGACCATGAATACCATCCATGAACAATAGTGGCCATGCATCCTCTAACTCTCTTTCCCTTTACCTCTTCTACATCAACCACATCCTTATGAAGTAATCATCCACATCCTCACACCATCACTTACCAAAGCCATGGCCCATCAAAACAATCTCTACATCTTCATCATAGATGACTATCACTCCTCCAACAAGGCCACTACAACATGATCATCCCTAGCATGAAGCATCCACCCACAATGGAGTGGCACTCGTCTAGGCGGGGGACAATGTTAATTGCATTTTTTAAGGATTAGACGAAAAGGGGATAAAGTGAAAGTGCCAAAAGCTACCCCCTAAAGGATACATAAAATTTGAGCTTCAATAAGATTATTTTATTATGGGACACTTGCATTTTTCAAAAGGTTATTAAGGCTCTTGGACCTTAGGAAAAGCATGTAATTAGAATAGAACTAGTCATGAGTCCATAAAGTGGGTAGGATGCCCACTTCATCGTCATTGACATGCACATGCAAATAACAAAAAGGGATACAATGTTTAGACACAACACCAAAGTTTCAACTTTTGGATGTCAGCCTTTTGCTTTCTTTCCCCACCCTTTTGCAAGAAGGGACAAAATAACATTGCTTTTCCCACCTTTCTTTTTTTACAAAACACATCCTTGACACGTGTCTCCTTTTGAAATAAGCATCCAACTAAAAGTTATCCATATCATCCATGAAAATTTACCTTGCCTCCTCCATTCAAAAATGCTATAGCTTCACCTATTAGATGGGGTAGAGAGAGCAAAAATAGTATCCTCCTTCTAACTATGACCTACATGTACACATGCCCCCTATTTTTACCCATGTTAAGATTCCATGTCCACATGCTTATCTCTCCTTGCTAGTTCACCCACATGGAGAGGCTATTTTTACTATGTACCAACTCCTATCACTGGCCTTCTTCCAAAGACTCCCAAGAGAGGCCAATAGCTCATTGAATGGATGTATTACAAATAAGTGTTGATCAAAGAGCCATATGAAAGTAATACACACTTGTTCTTTGGCATACTATATATATATATATATATATATAATGGCCAAAGAAGACAATCCCCAAAGGAAAATAAAACAAGCTCAAAAGGGATAATACAAACATCTAAAATATCTTAGGTTGCTAAATTACACTTAATTAGAAAAGATTTAGGTAAATACTTTTTAAATTTATTATAATCAATTGAACAAAAATAACACAACATCACATTTCTTTCATGCCTTGAATATAGGATTAAATAGATGAGTTATGACATTGTCAAGAAAATATTCTCTATTGGTGAATTGATGAATTCCAAAAATAAGCAAGGTTTTAAAAAAGAAGCTTTTCCCATAGCAAAAGGACTATGTGAATTTAAGGTAATGGCATTTAGGTTTTTTGGTATCCCAAGTTCCTTCCAATGATTAGTTGATAAATTATTTGATCATCTAATTGATAAGAAAGTATTAATAGTATATTTAGATGGCATTTTGATTCATACATAGATATATGAAAACATTTGAAGGTGATAAAATAAGTATTAAAATTTTGAGATAAAATTTAATTAAAATTTCTAGGTTTCATAGCCATTTCTAGAGTAACAAAAAGTTAAACAACATACATGTTCATTTAAGCATAATGAATTTTCAAATAGCTTTTCACCTAAACTAGTAGACATAACAATTCTACTTCGAAATTTTGTAAGGAAGAACCAAAAATGTAAATGGAAAATAAATGTTAAAAAGCATTGAAACACTTAAAAGACTATCTAAAGAAATTATATTAAACTACCCCAAATTTTGAAAACCTTTCTTTTGTGAATAGAAACTTCTACTTTAGGGATAGGAGATATATCATGACAAGAAGATGAACATCATCATGAAGATCAATTTTCTTTATTAGTAAACTTATAATTTTAAGATTAAATATTGCAAAGGGAGGAAAATAATAATATCAACACATTTTCTAGGATACATACATTTAAAATTTAATAATATATCAAAATACTACATATATTCAATTAATATCTAGACTTCAAAAATAGGATCAAGGTATCCAAAAAATTATATATGAAATCTAAAATAATAATCCAAATTTACAAAAAATATATTATACTCAAAATTACATAGATTGATAGTGAGAAGCTAAAGTAGTAATCTCTAAGGCTCTATAAAATCAATGTGTTCATTATTTTCATGCTTACCCTTTATTTGACATCTAGGATCTCATAAATATTTAGAATTTAAAATGAAAATTTTATCTATTGGCCAAAACTTCATCATTCCATAGCAAACTATCTCAAGGATTGCAAGAAATGTCAAACTTTCAAGGCACCAACAAGGCATTAGTAGGATCACTCCAAACCAATAAAAGTTTTGAAAACATTGTAACTAGTTGCTTGGGATATCATGGGCCCATTAGTTGGAATAATTAAATGAAATAAATGAATTATGATTTTAATGGAATATTGCCCAACATACTAGACACAACAACTAACTCAATATGAAATTTTTTATTAGAAATACATTCTTGCCCCACAACTATATTGCCACATCAAGGATGAAATTCAAATCAAAAGCAATCAAAATAATATATAAATATCTAGGAGTAAAAGAAACTTGCGTGCCCCCTTATTCTCAAACAAATGGACTAACAAAAATTCTAAACAAAATACATAAGAAAACAAATTTCATTGTATATAGACCATTTATGAGATAATTGGGATGATGATATCTTGCCTTATATTGTTCGTGAATATAGGTGCTCGATATAAGCCTTGATCCGTTGTTTGGTAGTTAGAATTAAAATATACACAACAATAGTAATAATTGTAATAAGTTAGCACAATGGCACAAACTTGATTAAAAAATATTATGACAGTAATGAAGTACACAAAGTATGAAATTGGAGATAAAGTGTCAATTTATTATCTCAATAAAAAGTAAACATTAAACGAATCACTTCGACATACATGGATGTGTTTTGTTAGATTATTACTAACAAAATAGGTAAAAACTTGTACGTGGCAAAGATGATAGGAAAAAACACATAAGTGACCACACATGTAACAAGGGATTCCCCCCCCAAAACAATGATAATTTAATGAAGTACAACAGAGGATGAAGAAGTCCATTATCAGTTTGGAAAGAAGACAATAATTAGGGAATAATCTCTTATCGAAGAAGATACGGAAGACTTTAACTCGATAACCACTAGAAGGCTTGCAATTCGACAACCAATAGATCTCTATCCTTAGCTGATGGGAGGAGGTGTGCATCTA
Organism: Lygodium microphyllum; assembly: GCF_053477565.2. NCBI lineage: Eukaryota > Viridiplantae > Streptophyta > Polypodiopsida > Schizaeales > Lygodiaceae > Lygodium > Lygodium microphyllum. The sequence goes on along the minus strand of NC_141138.1, from coordinate 35,904,778 downwards.
TCCAATAACCTACATATTGTGGGAGAACTACATGTCAAAATCTTGTCAAAATACTATGGTTGGGCAATAAATCCATCATCAGAGAGATGTAGAAAGTGGCTCCACAGGGGCTCCATCCATCCTTAGTCCTAGAGGAAGAAGCAGCTAGATCCAATTCCTAAAGGGAGAGAGACTAATGCCAAAGAACTACTCTATATTACTCTTTGATTTTTACTTATTTATAAGAAGGGTTTCACATGCACCATAGTTTGTGAGTTTAGAGTGAAAATTGAAACTATGTCCAATATTTGTAACTATGCTAAATGAGGAAAAATTTGGAAAAATAAGGGCCATTGTTGCTGCGTGAATATGCAAAGAAGAAAGCATTTAATGAAGGCACAATTTGTGTGTGATGGCCCTCTAATACATTAAATGAATTGTTTGACTCTCTTGGGATTTGGCTGATTGTAAGATTTGGTGACATATGGGCAGCCTCTCTATATGGGTGAATTGGAGTTACTTGCATATGGAGAGCTTGGAATCCCTTCTTTGCCTTTGTCAAATTCGACATTGTTTGGCGCCATTGTGGTAAAATGTCTATCTTATTTACCTAACAATGATGCAAAGTCAATTATGGTTTTAGAAATCATTGAGCGATCGCATCCAAAATGCTCGGCCGTGTCTATGCAACACATGCCAGTTGAGAGATGGAGGATAGCAATGGTGACTTTAAGCTCCATAGAGAATATTATGCTAGGCACATTTTAAAGAAATACAAGGATTCACCCTTGATGCAAGTCATCACAAACAAAGGAACATGCTGGATCGAACAAAGTCACTAGTAGATGAAAGACCTCTCGCAATCTAGTGTCATCTGCATGCACAAAGAACATGTAGTGATTCCACTAGTTGATCGATGATCTTGGTATCACATATGGAATCAAGGTTGTTTGTTGTATCTCTTCAAATAGAATAACTTGTGGAATAATTTTGAAAGGGGAGAAATTATTAGGAGAGAGAGAGAGAGAGAGAGAGAGAGAGAGAGAGAGAGAGAGAGAGAGAGAGAGAGAGAGAGAGAGAGAGAGAGAGAGAGAGAGAGAGAGAGAGAGAGAGAGTAGTTCTTTGGAAGGTCATTTGAAAGCTTACAAATTCAGCATTGTTGTTTTATTGGTTGTTTCTAGATGAGAGAGAGAGGGGGGGGCAAATTTGGCAGTGTTACACAAGTTGAGAGAGAGAGAGAGAGAGAGAGAGAGAGAGAGAGAGAGAGAGAGAGAGGAGGGAGAGCCTATGTTTTACTAAGGCACACACACACACACACACACACACACACACACAGGGAACCGTACACACATTTGTCATGCGTTTGACCCATCCCTTAGCTTACGCGTGGCTATATTTGCGGGCCCATCTACACCACACCTAGGGTAAAGGGGCCAATAAAGTAGCACCCTCCAAAAGGAAAACACACCCCACCCCAATTGAGTGACAAATTTTACAAGAAAGATGTGGTTTTTTTAGCCACTTAACAATATAATATGAAAATTTTAAAATTACAAATGAGCTTGACTTAAGTCAAACAATTGAGGCATGTAATTTTTTTTATATTTAAGATTTTGTAAAACCCTAAAGTAGTGCATCCTCGAGTGTCACTTTATTGACCCCTCACTCCTATCTTTTATGAACCTTTCATTTGTAACTAAGGCTACTTGATAAAAATATCAAAATATTCTAATATTTTTTTCATTGAGCTCTATATAATATAAATAGTATGACCATTAAAAAATATTTATGCAACTCACTTGAAAAAAAAAATATTAGATGATAATCTGTTGGCCCCTTTACCCTAGTTAAGTCACAAACCTAAGCGGGGTGTGGCTCCAACAAAAAAGCTTCCCTCTGTTCCTCAGAATTTATATCTACATTTCTCCACTCGTCACACAGTTTCCCCGTCAGGATTTATCGACGTTTATCCACGTCACAAAGTTTTCCCCTCGGAATTGTATTTATAATCCACGTCTTATATGTCCACTCAGCATTTTGCGTTTTCCCCGGGCCTCTGGAGCTCGACAAGCTGCCTTCGTCGTCCGCCGAAAGCGCGAAGCATGCTGTCATTCGTTCGTTACATTCGATAGTCTGGAATGCCGTTGCAGCTCCCAGATATCGGTGGATCGAGCACAGCTCTCAGGTCCCACCGTTGCTTGCCCCGTCGAATTTTTGCTAAAACTCAAGAGGTGAAATGTATGCCTAGGTCCTCTGCGTTCAGCTCTCAGGTTTGGCGATCAGGCTGAGGCATCTCAGCTCTTGCCTTTCTCCATTGGACCTGTCTGATCGGATTTTATAAGCACACGGTTGGCTGTGTTATGTCGACTGTAGTTTTGTGGCCTGACTTACAGCTTAGCCGTCCAATCTCTTGCACTCCTCATCATAGCTAGCGCACATGAGGATTGCCTCATGTAAATGAGTACCCGGGGTCCAAAGGGGTAACCAGGGTGAGACCTTTTCTTAACGTGGCAGACCTATTGCAGTTCAACCATGGGAGGCCTGGAAACCATGGGGAAATCCTGTGTTCCACTGCTTCCCAGTTTCATTGGGACACGTGAAAAATGCAGAGGATGCTGTTGACTCCTTTATTCGGGAACAGAGATGGAATGGAGGAGGTGCTGCCCTTGCTTCATGTGCGCCACAGTTAAACTGCTCAGCTGGTCCGGTACATCATGTGCAGAGGGCATGAGATCAGGGGCTTTGTGAGTGCATTGTTCCTGCACACGTAGACAGGTAAGAGGGTGCGCTACTCCTGCTCTTGACCAGCTTTCGACAAATGGGAGAGGATCATATCAATGTCAGGATGAGATACCATGTAGATACAAGGCAAAACAGGCAAAGGGTTCATCGTTCAGAAGCTGCTACACAGTAACAAGAAAAGGTACTCCAGTGCAGCAGGTTCCGTCTATATGCTGATGAGATTCTGAACTCGTCCTTCATGTGCATGGGCTTTCTTCGTCAGTTACTCAAATTGGTTCCTAATTTCTATATAAGCTTTATTCTGCATTGTAATCTGCATGCTTTCAGGGGAGTTTTTAGAACTTGACACCTTATTGAAGTTATTAGATGATCAACTTTACAGATGCTCCACATGCAGCATCATAAAGCACATGATAGACGGGTGGCAGCAAAGTCAAAGCCCTAACTCAGATTTTGGGTTAAGTCTATTGGAAATGCTGGCTACTTTAGGTAAGTAGCAGGAAATATTTTCATTTGTATAGTGCTTCGCTTGATCTCTGTCATTAGGCAAGAGTTAAACCACTTGGCAGTTGAAGTACTAGCAGTCCAGGTTAGGCTGGCCCAATAAGAAGTGTTCACGATGCTGGCTTCCTTCCATGGCTACCAAGCCATCATCATAGTGCCTCAATAGTTCCACAGTTGTTTTTGGTCGACCAAATTTCAGTAATCATGATGGCGCATGTGATCATCCTGTTTTGTATCTTCTAAATTTGAAGGTTCTTTTAAATGGCAAAACTCTTTTGAGATGGACTTGTGGCCAGTGGATATTACCCCAACAATCTTGAGAGTTTGGACGATCAACATGGGAAAGGACTGGGTCTTAGGGCATTGTAAAGGTGGATTAGGAGTGCAAGCCTTTCCTTTTTGCAGTTGGAGCATGAGTTGTAGTGGGGAGATCTATCATCTAGAATTCCTTAGGAGGAATGGCTCCTTGGAGATCCCGTTGGGTTATTGTTACGTGGTAGGCCTTTCCTTTTTGTAGTTGGAGCATGAGTTGTAGTGGGGAGATCTATTATCTAGCATTCCTTAGGAAGAATGGCTCCTTGGAGATTGCATGGGGATATTGTTAAGTGGTAGGTTGGCTTTAGGAGAACCTCGATAGGTTCTGTGCACATGACTTGGGTTGTAGGTAGGGTGATCAAATGGAGTGGCTTGCAAGCACCTCCCTCTAGAGTTGTGGATTATAGGCATTCTCGTATCTCTTGACGTGCCATCATCTCTAGAGTTGCATGCTGGGCCTTGTCAGATTTCTGGCTCTTTTAATGAGAGCTAGGAGGTAAGGCATTGAGTGTGAGTGCTTTGGCAAGTGAGCAGGAGCTGGCTTTGAAGTTCTTGGAAGTAGTGGCATAAATGATTGATGACTTGAGCGAGATTTATATGGCAAACTTTGAAGTTTAGAAGGGCAAAGCAAAGTGTCAGAATGAGGAGAGCATACTCAAGGGAGACCTAGCCTTGAGTCAACATCTACTTCAGATCTGCCCAAGACCTCTATCTGCAAACTCAAGATGTTAGAGGTAGGACAGCTTTCACAGTCATAGTTTTGTCCATACAACAAATGTAAACGGGCATGGTGTCAAAAGACGTACCAGCAACAAGCAGTAGGGCTTGCGGGAAGGAACACGGAGTGGACTTGGTAAACATTGAGAAGAGAAGAGAAGAGAGAAGAAACTCTGATGAATGGAATGATGAAGATCTGAATCATCGAGTGAATGTGATACAAGGGAACAAGGGTGCCGTAGCACAAGGAAGATGATGAAGATAGCCATGAACCATGAACCATGAACCATGAACCGCAATATCCTCCTGGAGGGGTGTGAGGGCAGTGGAGAGGCTGGAGAGAAGAGGTGACAGACTGAATGAATTAGCTGTGTAAAATGAGTGATATAGGCATTCTATAAATAGGCAAGAGAGTGTCTAGGGTGGTGCCCGTAGGGAGGGCACTAGCTGTGTAGGGTGGTGTCCCACTATGGGCGTCCATCCCTTGGGGCTGTCCACTCTAAAACCCTAAATGCAAAATGCATAACGCAAAACTATGGGTGAAGGGTTTTTCAACACCCCCTTTCAGCCCCAAAAAAGGGGAACAAAAGAAGAGAGGTGGAGATGCAATGCTACATGTTGAAGAATGCCCATGCAGTAGGTACCACTTGGACAATGTCCCTCGTGGGAAAATTGTTCACTTGCCCAAGCACCCTAGTACAAAGATGATGAAAACATGCAATGCATAGGAGAAATGTCGGACTTTGTGTGGTGTCAAGAACCATAAGGATATGCCCGTACTCGATCTCGGGAGTTGGCTCCATGCTGACTAAGGGATGAAGAAGATCCACCCTGTAATTTGAGAATACCACTTGAAAGGAGACCTTTGAAGATAGTCAGGAGACTGGATGAGCTGTGGAACCCGAAACTCAACCTCGGGAGAGAAGCCACTAGCTCCATGATGCCATGCTAGAAGGAATACGAAGGCCTAGCCACCAAGTTGCTGCTAAAGACCCAAGGGCCCCGATCTAGGTAGATTCTCTAGATCTTGGGTATGAGTAGAGAAAATGACTGCTCAAAGGAGAGCCACTCCTCGAAAGTAAAAGGCGGTGGTGTGTGAAGAACCTCATGGCACATAGGGTTCTTCTTTGAATCAGAAGGAGTAGAAGTAGGAGCCCCCTCTGAAGCCGAAAAAGAATTGGAAGCCCCCTCTAAGGGTGAATTAAGAAAATCCCTCTTTGATCCCAGTCTAAGAGAGAAAGGGAATCCAACCACTTATGGCTCACAGACTGTGAAGCATCTGATGACGAAGGAAGTGCCGTTGGTTGTGTCGAAGAAGGTATATGGGGGACTCGGAAGAAAAAGCCAAAAAGCACCCAAAAGTGGCCTCTCGAACTTGAGTGGAAGAGGGTGGGGAAGAAGGAGGCTTAGGATGAGCCAAGGGTGGGGAATAGTCGTGGGCTCTCATGAGAGTGGACTGTGAAGGAGATGTGGGCCGTGGAAGCCACTGTACCCGGAAGTGGGTGGGGGAAACCTCTGCACAATGGGGTGGTCTCGAGGAGGGCTTATCGCCTCGTAAGGTCTTAGAGCCTTCGTGTGCTCGAAAGGACTTAGTGTGCATCGGTTACGGTGTTGGAGGGGTTTTTGTTGAAAGGTTGTATCCATTGGGGATCAGAGATGGAAAGAAGTAGAGGATAGGAGATGGAAGAGAATGTTGGAATAAAGGCCCGGTTTAACCCCTCGTGGATAGTACACGCACATTGTACATCTGAATGCACCCTTATGTGCCCTAAGTATAAATACATTTTATTCTTTGTGTACCAACACATTCTTGGTACACTCTTATTGAATTGTACTTGACTTTGCTCTCACTCTCTCTCCAGCCGTCACACTCACGATCACTTCTCTCGAACTTCTATCACTCTCAGCTGAGCTTCAACAACTAGTATCAAAGCTTAAGGCTTTGCACGCTTCTGAGACTACCAAAAGGAGATGAGTAGTAGGCAGCTCATAGGCGACAATCAAGTCGCAGGTGACACTACAGCGGGTGCAGTTGACCTGCTGCGTGGTAACGAACAGTTCAATAGTCGACTTGTTGCGTGATGACAAATAGTTTAGGCAACAGGCAATAGCAGCAGGCTCTAGGCGTAGGATAGGGCAGTCACGTGCTGACGTAGACGACTGGCAAATGGGCCCAACATAGGCGAATGAAGTGGGTAGACAGGTGCCAGGCGATAGGGGCCACACGGTGCAAAGTGCAATTGACGAGACCCGCGCGGTCGAACAAGCGCTCTTAGTCCTGACGGGTCAATGGACTTGTCACTATGTGTTTCTTTTAAACAAAAAAAAAACATTATTTCTTCAAAATCTTTTTTTTGAAACTCCTTCTAACCAGAATTCACGTGTTGGAGGCATAGATTACAAATTTGTGCAAATTCAAGCCCAGAAATTTGGGGCTTTTCTCGGATTTGATCTTGTTCATGCCTGGCAGTGACATTCAGGTTAGAATTTGCAGACTTTGCGTGTGGTGACCTCAATTAAATTGGGGATTTGACCAAATTTGTTGGAATTTTTCTCTTTTGAGTAAAATTTCTTGACATTGGATCCTAGAACATTGGGGCTTTTCATGTATTGATAAAATTTTGCTCAGCTGGGTCAGATTGGTTGACATTCATGCAAATTTGGACCTGAAATTTTGGGGATTCGTGCAGAATTTGGTAAATTTTTGCATTTTTTCCCATGTGGTGGCTAGTTCATGTACAAACAGCAGAGATTTATTTCTGGTTGAGGAAGAACAACAGTGTGTTTGCTGGCTCAGCTTGTGCTTTTGCAGTTTAGGGGCATTTACGTGTGTTCATGATAAAATGGCTGCAACTTCTTCCAGTTCAGACATCAAGAGTTTGATGAAAATCAAACGGTTTGATGGTCATAGCTTTGACCTTTGGAACGAGCGTATATAGGGCATTTTGTTCCTAAAGGATTGTGAGGATGCTTTGCAGGAAGATAAATCCGCACTAATGCTTGATGCAGATTGGGCCAGAGTAAACAAAAAGGCTGTGGCTAACATTAAGATGGGTGTCATTGATGACATCTTGACTGACATTAAGGGTTTAGATATAGGTTATGCAATATGGGAGAAGCTGAAAACTACCTATGAGATCACCACACCTGTTAATCAAGTGCATTTAATGCGCAAGTTGGTGAATATGCGACTGGATGAGTCAAAGCTTGCAACTGAGCGCTTGAGTGCATTTACAGGGATCCTAAATCAGCTCAAAGATGCAAATTTGGACTTTGATGATAAGTTGAGGGCAATCTTTTTGATCATGACATTGCCTGACTCTAGGGAGAGCTTGGTGGTTTCACTCAGTAATAACCCCAATCTCTCATATGATGGGGTGAGGGGTTCTATCTTGAATGAAGAAATTAGACGTATGTCTAGTGGAGAAGGCAGCAACTCAGCTTATAATGTAAGAGGCAGGGCTGAAAAGAAAAATACAAATGTAGGGTAGAGAAACAGGAGCAAGAGCAAAGGAAAGGAAAAGAGTGACATTACTTACTATCACTGTGGTTGGAAGGGCCACAAGAAACCCGATTGTAGGTATTACAAGAAGGAACAAGAGAGAAAGAAGAATGCAAGAGATAAAAAAGAAGAAGGAAGACAAGACAGATGCATTTGAGGCAACCAAAGGCAAAGAAAAGGCCAATGTGGCCTCTAGTGTGGTCATAGAGGAGCTTTCAGATACAGAGGCTGATGTATTATGTGCAGCTGATTATGATGCCCTTGTATGTCACATGCAGGATATGATGATTACCAAGGCTGATGTGATTGATGCACTCTTGTGAGTTGATGGTGTCACTCAAACTTGGATTGTAGACTCTGGTGCCTCTTTCCATGTGACTCCTTACTTGGAGTGTTTTGCTATGTTCAATGCAAGCAGTTATGGAAAGGTGTATCTTGGAAATAACCATGCTTGCAGCATTGATGAGATTGACACTGTACACTTGTCTTTAGACAATGGTCAAGAGCTTGTGTTGAAAGATGTTAGATATGTGCCTGGCATTAAAAAGAGTTTACTATGTGTTGGTTAGCTTGACTTGCATGGCTACACCACACTGTTTGGTGGTGGTTTGTGGAAAGTAAAAAAGGGTTCCATGCTGATTGCAAAAGGAATCAAGAAGTGCACTTTGTATGGTTTGCACTATAAAGCCTTGAATGGCAAGTTTCTTGCAGTTGTTGAAATTTACAGCCACTTGGAGTTGGCCATATGAGCCAAAAAGGACTTGATGTTCTTACCTCTCTGAAGAGGGTTGATGGAAAAGGCTCTAAACTTTACTTTTGTAATGAGTGTCAATTTGGAAAGCAAATAAAAAATTCATTTTACTCTGGTGTCTCTCGTAAGTCCAATGTCTTGGATTTAGTGCACTTAGATGTATGTAGTATGCCCGTAAAATTGTTTGGTGGTGCTGCATATTTTGTCTCCTTTATTGATGATTGTTCCAAGAAGATTTGGGTATACTTGCTGAAAAAGAAAAGTGAAGTGTTTGCTGTTTTTAAAACTTTTCATGCATTTGTGACCACTTAGACATGTAAAAAGTTGAAATGCTTGAGAAGTGATAATGGGGGGGAGTTCACATCTACTGAATTCAAGTCCTTTTGTGACTTGCATGGTATTAAGAGGGAGCTTATAGCTCCTTATAGCCCTTCTTTAAATGGGGTGGCTGAAAGATATAACAGGACTTTATGTGGAAGAGTGCGGTGCATGCTGTCCACTGCTAATCTCCCATGAATTTTGGGGAGAGGCACTCAAAACTGCGGTTCACATTTGCAACCGCTCTCCAAACAGGTCCTTAAATAATGGCATCCCTGAGGAGGTTTGGTCTGGCAAATTGGCCTCATATGACCATTTACGCATATTTGGCTATGATGCTTTTGTGCATGTTAGGGATGAGCTGAGGAACAAACTTGACCCAAAATCCACCAAAGGCATTTTCATGGGCTATGGTGATGAGGGTGAATTTGGTTACAGAGTGTGGTTATCTCAGTCCAAGAAAATTATTCGCAGCCGTAATGTTGTGTTTAATGAGGCAAATTTGCTGAAAGGTACTTTAGCCTGTAATGAAGATATGAAAAAGGTGAAGTTTTAGAGTTTGCAGCCACCTATTACTTCAGAAAATGAGCCTCATGGTGCTGTATCACAGGCTGAAACTGATGATCAGCTGGTCATTTTTGAGCTAGATGATGATGCACAACAAATAGGAGCACAAGGAGGTCATGGACAGCAAGATAGGCTTGCTGATTATGAAAATGCAGGTGCTGGTAATAAAAATGAAGGTGATGTACAGCGTGAACAGCATGCTGAAAATGGCTTACAGCAGCCAATAAATGCTGAAAATAATATACCTCCAGATGTAAACCCAATTCTTGAAAAATATTGATCATTGGGTACGTAGGTTTACACGCGTAAGAAGGCAACCACATAAGCTTGACCCCTCCTTGCATTATGTGATACTTACAGATGAGGGTGAGCCTCTTACATACAAAGAGGCCAAGTCATGTGAGTTCAGCAATAAGTGGGAGTTAGCTATGGAGGAAGAGATTAAATCTCTATATGCAAATGATACTTGGGATCTTGTGTCTCTACCCAAGGGAAGGAAGCCACTTTCAAAGAAATGGATGTACAAGGTAAAGATAGTTGATGCGAAACCCAAGTACAAGGCAAGGCTAGTTGCCAAAGGGTATGCACAAAGGAAGGGATTGACTTCCAAGAGGTCTTTTCACCTGTTGTGAAGATGACCACTCCATGTATGCTTTTTCCTCTCACTGCTGTTTTAGATTTAGAGCTGTATCAAATGGATGTAAAAACAACTTTCTTGCATGGTGACATTGATGAGGAAATCTACATGAAATAGCCCGAGGGCTTTGTAGTTCGTGGAAAAGAGCAAATGGTATGTAAACTAAAACGTAGCTTGTATGGGCTGAAGTAAGCACCACGGTAGTGGTACAAAAAGTTTGACACCTTTATGCTATCTCATGAGTTTACATGCAGCCATGCAGATCATTGCTTGTACATGAAAAAGAATATAGATGGCAGCCCTATCATACTTGTTTTGTATGTGGATGATATGTTGTTAGCTAGGAAAAGAAAGACTAGCTTGGATACTCTCAAAAATCAGCTGAAATCAGCCTTCTCCATGAAAGATTTGGGGAATGCAGAGCATATTTTGGGCATGAGGATTCATAGAGATAGAATGCAGAAATTGTTGTTTTTATCTCAAGAAAAGTACATTAAAAAAGTACTGGACAGATTTAACATGGTTGAAGCTAAGCCTTATCTCAAGCTTAGCAAAGCCAATAGCCCAAAAGATGACGTGGAAGCAAATGCTATGAAGGGAGTCCCTTATGCATTAGCTTGTGGCTCTCTTATGTATGCTATGGTTGCTACTCATCCGGACATTGCTCATGTAGTGGGAGGAGTTAGCAGGTTTATGTCAAATCTTGGCAAAGTACATTGGGAGGCTGTCAAGTGTATTCTTCGATACCTTAAGGGTACACAAAGAAAGTGTATTTGCTATGGGCGTGATGCACTTAGTTTGCAGGGTTATTATGATGCAGACATGGCAGGTGACTTGGACACACATAGGTCCACCAGCGGGTATGTCTTCACAGTTGCTGGTGGAGCTGTTGCTTGGTGTTCTAGGTTGCAGAACATCGTTGCACTGAGTACCACTGAAGTTGAATACATATCAGCTACTGAAGCTTCTAAGAAAGCTATATGGTTGAGTAGACTTGCAGAAGAGCTCGGCATGTCTATGGGTATTGTAGTTTTGGGATGTGATAGTCAGAGTGTTGTGTATCTGGCTAAGAATGCCATGTATCATTCACGCACAAAGCATATAGATGTGCGATATCACTTCATCGTTAAGATTTTGGAAGATGGTTAACTCACATTGACCAAAATCAGAACACAAGACAACCTTGTAGATGTTCTTACTAAAAGTCTAAGCAAAGCTCAGCACGAGCATTGCATATGACTAGTGGGAATTGGTTAGTTAGAGGTTCACATTGGACCTTTAAGTGGGAGGTTGTTGGGATAAAGGCTCGGTTTAACCCCCCATGTATAGTACATGCACATTGTACATGTGAATGCACCCTTATGTGCCCTAAGTATAAAGACATTTTATTCTTTGTTGGTACACTCTTATTGAATCGTACTTAACTCTACTCTCACACTCTCTCTCTCCAGCCGTCACACTCTCATGCTCACTTATCTCGAACTTTTGTCACTCTCAGCTGAGCTTAAATAGAGAAAAAAAGAATAGACAAGAGGTAAATACGATAAAGACAAAGCACAATGAATCAAATCACTATGTATTGATAGAACCTAAAATCCCTTGTTTGACACTACTCGGAAGCAATCTCCAAGCATTAGATCTCCTGGAGCTCCCTTGTATACCAAAAACGTGCATTAAACAACAACTTTCTCTCTGCTGCTTGAAACCCAAATTTAATGGCTCCCTTGGCTCGGAAAGGGAGGTAAAACCCTAGGACACTTGGTCAAAAATCTCTCGGATCACTTCTTCTCCTAGTTCGGATTGCTGTTTGCTTCTTGTCAATTGCGATTGCGACATACGTGATTTCGCCCCTCTTTTTTTTTAATGAAAAATCCAAAACTGACTGAAAAAGCAACTTGCTTTTTGCATACCATCCTATTCTAGAAGTTTCCATAGCTTTTTAGGATATTTACAGTAAATAATATCCAAAATATAAAAAATAGGCTAAAATTGTCAAAAAATCTAGTATTTTTGGACCATCCATGCCACGGATACTAGCGCTAATGACTCAGATGACATTGACTCTCTAAATCAATAAGAAAGTCAGATGATGATGCACTCCTGAGTTTTTGACACTGTGTCTGTGTAGTGGTACGACATCCACCCCCTCTGAACTTGCACATTCTCTGGTATGTACTACCGATGCACCACTCGGGTCAAACATCCATAGCGTCAACTTGTCGCTTATCATGCATATAAGAAGGCATCCCCCTAGATCATAGATCAAAATACTCAGCATCTGCATAACTCTTGAGCCATACCTAGCATCCTCTATAGGGTCATAAGGGCTTGGGTGCGTATCATACACTAGAGGTTGTCGAATCTCCATATACATGCTATCAATAAACCCATCAACAAATACATAGCAACATGTTTGCTCTTTCAAAGTAGTGTATGGAGATCTGCTTATATTGATAAGTGTGTACCACATCAAACATAAATTGAGCCTCACTTGCATCCAATATATTCTCACTATCACCAAAAATAGTAAAGCAGTCCATATCTTGAAGCATCTTTGATTTGCCTATCAAGGCCTTTGATAAAGTATTTGAAACAGTTTCCAATTGTGGAGTATCATATCTAATATCCTTTAAAGATATATCCTCGAGCTCATGAATTGTCTCAGAGATGATAACTTTATCCTGCAAATCATATGCATCCAACAAGTCACCAATCTCCCTTTGAGTCCTTGCATCAAGTAAAACATGATTTTCGTAAACCTCTTCAGATGCATTAAGAAAATCTATAGATGCAATGGCTGACTCTTCCACTATAGGATCTTCCAAGGTATCCGTGGTTGTTTCAATATCAGACTGTAGCTTATATCCTAGTTGTTTGCCCTCTTGCTTGCTATCCTATTTTTGCTCTTGCCCAATCTCTTCCATAACATGCTTGGGAGGTGGCTAATTTGCAGCTTTAGAAAAATCCACACTTCTTCTTGTCACTTCCTTAGATATCCCTACATTATCTTCATCTCTCCTGTTTCTGTTCCACAAGTACATTCGTGTTTTGCCCTTTTGCTGAATATGCATCTACCGGTGATTCCCAATCAATTATATGATGAATATCTTGCTATGTATGAGACATTTCACTATCAGTAAAGCATGTGTCCATATTGCAACCTTTGGTCCATATTGCAACCTTTGGACCAACCATCACTTGGCCATGCATTCTATCCAACTGTAGACTAAAAGTAGAAGCATGTACAGCCTCATAAGCATTTTGAATAGCCAAGTCTTTCAACAACTTTTGCATATCTCATTTTTTAGGCAAGAGACAATCCCGTTTCTTGTGCATGGATCTTGCCATCTTTCCAAAAGATGAGCTGTTGTGTCAAGGCCTCCTGATAAGGAGCACAATCTTTTCTCTCATGCTATAAACTATCACACCATATACATCTTTTCCTTGGTTTAGGGGCTGCTACTCGTCCCCCTTCCTCTTGTCCTTTTTCATCCAAATTTGCAACCTTCAACTGAAGATCCCGCATGTCTTTGACCAATTTATCTAATACATCTTCCCTAACATTGGGAACAACAGGTGTAGCCATAGGGTTAGCCACTAAATTGGATGGCTTACTGGATACATAAATTGTTTTGCCTGTAACAATGGGCAAGCTAGATACATGCAATCTTTCTCTTTTTCTATGCTTTTTCACCAATGCAGTAACAACTTCCTTATGGATAACTACACGAATCTTGCACAAAAAAATGATATTCATCCCTAACATCTCCAATAGTCATGGGTATATTCGGACAAGCCACATAAAGATCCCCTGATGAATTGTTTGCTGCTTGCATGTGCCATCCCGGATGTACATCAATCAGCCAACCTCCATTATCATACAAGCTGCGTGCCATAATATTGATTTCAGAACCATGATCCAAGAGAGCTATGCAAGGCATCTCTCTTTCTTCCACTTTAACAATTGTCTCTGTTGTAGCACGAGCCCAATGTGTTTGTGAATAATGATTGCTTGGAAGAAAATGAGCATCTTTTTTTTCATGTGCTTGTTGATGGATGTCCCCATTATACATAGCCTTCTCTCTATGCTTATTGTTGCCCATAAGACTAATTTTAGTCACAAGCTTGATGTCTATACTCCTATTTAACCCATCAGCCTACTCCAAATCAGCATTACATGCATCATCATATTTCCTCTGAAGTTGTTTCTCTGTCTTTGTCAATTTACATCAATGCTTGCAAACCTTCACCATCAAATTGTCTTTTTCGTTTCAGCATATCAATGATTGTATCATGAAATTCATACTTTGCAATTTCAATAATTTCACAAAGTGTGAATTCCACTCTATTGCCAACAAGTATGCGATCTTCCAAGACCTTTTTAAGGTTTGTGGTAGTCTCAAGATCTGATTGTAACTTGTAACCAGATTGCTTACCCCTTTTCTTCCCTTCTTGTTTCTTCTCTTGAGATGCATCCTCTATAACATGCTCAGGTATGGCTTTTTCAGCCTCTTTCTGCTGCTCCGTTTTACTTCGTGTTATGCATTTAGATGGACCTGAAGAGGAAGGACCAGCAGTGTCCTAATCTCTTATTCTCTTTTCCTTCACAAGAGCTTTTTGATTATGAACCTCAGCCAAATAAGCATAGGCTGAAAATGAATCCACTGGTGGACTCCATGTTCTCCCTCGTATACTCTGACTTGCATCAACCAATTCAGACCTTACTGTTTTGCCCTTTTCCACACAATCTAATGCTTGCATCCAAACATGAGATTTTGCTTTAGCCATGCCTCCTTTATAGGCTTCATCAATTCTTTCAATTCTCAACCCATATATGGCTGCATCTATGGCAACAAATGCTGTCCTTGCAGCCATATCTTCCAACCTCTTTTGCATGCCACCATTTCCAAAATTTGGCTCTATTGGAAGACCAGTTTCTGTTGCATGTATTTTGCCATCTTGCCAAAAGACTAACCTTTTTGCTTCCGCTTCACAGAAGGTTGTACAGTCTTGCTTTTCATGCTGTAAATTGTCGCATCAAATGCATCTTCTCTTGTATCCTTCTCTATACGGCCGTTTGGCTGTTGCCGGACCCTTCTTTTCTACCTTGACATCCAATTTTTCAATCTTTGCATAGATTTCTGTTAAATTCAGCCTCAAATCATGCATGCCTTTGATTAATTCATCCACAGCATCACCTTTAAGAGCCAAACCAACATGTATAGCCGGTTCCGCCATAGCTACAGGCACCTTGGCTACAATTTCAGTCCCCTTTTGAGCACTGGCAGGTGTGGTGCCTGTACCCCATCTTAATTTCATCCGCTCTCTCTTTACCAACATATGCATTGCTTCAGTTACATTAGCCCAATCCGATTTCAGCCCTGTTTCAGAAGAGACATCTTCTAAACGATCAATCAGCTTTTGCAAGACGGGATCTGCAACCTTTAGAAACAATTTAATTTTTTGACTCTTCAATGGTTGCTGCTCATCGGCATCCAACTGTGCATACCGACTTTCAAATTCACAGAGCAAAGCTGTAGCAACCAACCCTTTATTGGGCTTTTTAATCCAATCTATAATTGTCTTTTTAGTTACTAATCTTGCATCTTCCAAGAAAAACTCTTCTCTCAAAGCTTTTTTAAAAGCTGCCCAATTAACATCTCTTCTATGTAACTCATCAATCCGATCGTGCAAAACATGCATGACCAAATGGGAGAAATACCGACTCCATGCATACTACGGTACCCCATGAAACAACATCTTTTCTTCCTACAATTAGATGAGGGCTGAAACATTTTGACCTTTAAACTGCTTCAATTTTTATTTCACTGTCTACAATGGATTTACAGCTAAGGAATCAATTCTTTTTGCTTCTTGCCGAGTTTGCATCTGCTGTTGTAACAACAATTGTTGCTGTCGTTGTTGCTGCAACAAAGCAATCATCTATTGTAAAGCATCACCACCACTGGAACCTATAGAATCCCCCATCTTTACACACATGCTGCCGACTTTTACGTCAGGTTCACCATTGTCGGAGCGTTTGGGGTCGAAAGTCTACCGCATGGTAAAGAGACAATAGGGTGAAGGGAGATTCAAGGAGAGGAGTAGACGGAAGAGAATGGGTTGAAAGAAGTAGATGTAGAAAAATACTTACAGAGGTGAAGCCTATCCATTTATTTTTGCATTATGAGAAGATAAATCTCTTGTAGACAAAAAGGTGCATAAAACAATACCTTTCTCTATGCTGCTCAAACCGTCAATCTAATGCTTCCACTGTCTCGGAAAAGGGGGTAAAATACTAGCACACCTAGCCAGAATTCTCCTAGATCACTCCATCTCCGAGTTCGGAGTGCTGTTCACTACTTAGAAAACTATGATCGCGTGTCGCGTGATTTTGCCAATCCTTCTTTTTACATAAAATCCTCCCAAAATGGCTAAAAGCTACATGCTTTCTGTTACATATCATCCTATTCTAGAAGTTATCTAGAGTTTTTGGATTTTTACAAGAGATAATATCTAAAATATTAAAAATTGGCTAAACTTGTCAAAAAATCTAGTATTTTTGAACCATCCACAGTACGGCACTGACATTAATGACTAATAATGCATTCACTCTCTAGATCAATAAGAAAGCCGCACTTTAGAGTTTTTCGCAATGTGTTTGTGCAGTAGCATGACAGCGTAGTGGCACGACAACGGTTTATTGCCTTGAGCATAACACTCTGATAGCCGATGCAAAATGATTTGTGTGGCCGAGGAAGGAGAGGTGGCATAAGGAGTGTTTGGTGGAAGATGCATATGTGAAGGAAACTGCTAGGGTTTGCACTGAGGACACACAGAGTGTATGACCACGACAGAAACACAAAGAGATAGACACAGACACAGAGGGCAAAATTCAAACCCTAAACGCAAAACTCAAAAACTCAAACCCTAAACGCAAAACTTAAAACTCAAACACAAAAACTCAAACATAAACAGAAGAAGGGAGAGAGAGAACACAACTCTGAAGTGAATGAATGCTGTAAATGAATGTAAGAGTGTACAGTGTGCTTAAGGGTAGAGCAATGTCGGAGTGTGACGTCCACTGAAGACAGATCCCAAGTCTGTGACCACCAGTCAGAGTGTAGGAGTGCTGAATAGTGAATGGCAGCAGGCTGGTCACCAAAACGCAGCAGTCTGGAGGCTGAAAATTGGTAAACGCAGCAGTGTACTACCGATCGGAGGTTGGAAACTATGCAGAGTCTGCTGTAAGCAGCAGGTTGAAACAGTTTCTGAGAGTGTCAAGGCCTGCAATGCTGAAAACGCAGGCTGGCTGACCCTGGAGATGATGGACAGCAGGATGAACAGCAGTCTGGGATAGTTTGGAGTAGTCGCCAGTAGCTGAGAGCTGTCGCCTATAGCAATGGACAGGCTGAAGATAATGTGGCTGCAGTCGATGATGGTTGGACAGCAGATGGAGGCGGGCTGTAGGCTGGAAACTAGGCGCCAACAGCAGCAAAGGGTGTGTGGGCTGGTGTAACTTGCAAACAAGGATGATTGCTGAATGGGGGCAGCCTGTCTATTTATAGATGTGGAAGAGCGCCTGAAAATTAGGGTTTCCGCTAAACTCTCTCGAATCGCTCCCCGTTTTAGGGTTTCCACTGAACTCTCTCAAACCGCTCCCTGTTTTAGGGTTTTACTCTAAAAGATCATTTTTAGTGTGTTTTGGGGCCGTTTAAGAGGCTAATCAGCAAGTAATGTATATTTTAGCTCAACACTCCCTCTCAAGCCCAAAACTAAGCTGAAAGGTTAGGCCAGCCATTGTGATGTTTATGTATCCCAAGGCGTTCCATCCCAAAGCAGCCAAGGCATCGGACAAGGGGTGCAGGTTAGCTGTCTAGTGGCCTACCAAGACTATAGAGGCGATGGTTATCGTACCAAGGGAATCCAAGTAGTCACCCTAGAGAGGACAAGGCATCGGACAAAGGGTGCAGGTCGGCTACCTAGTGGCCTACCAAACCCTACAAAGGCGGATGGAACTACATGGATTTTAAAAATAAAAATAAAAATAAGTGAAGTAAATTTGATGGGATGCGGACGATTGAGTAAAAGTGACCCAGAAGACGGGAGTAGGGAGGGTACATCCAACACATCACAAAACAGTATAAGCTAACCCATCCACTCAGGGTGTCGACGACGAGGAAAAATAGGTGATGAGGTATCCATGTGATGAAGGAGGGTGGTGTGGTAATAATAGCCGCCGGTGGAAACAGCTTAGGATCCGCGCAAGTGGTGCTTTGCACAATGAGATGCAAAGTATGCTACATGCTGAAGAATGCTCATGCAATAGGTGTCACTTGGATAGTGTTCTTCGTGGGAAAATTGTTCACTTGCCGAAGTGCCCTAGTACAGGGATGATGCAATCATGCAATGCAAAGGGTAAGGTACAACAGGGGGAAGAAGCCGATGTCGAAGACAAAGTGTTGAAGCCTGTAGAATACCAAGAAGGGTAGGAACTCCCTCTCAACCTGGATGTAGATGCCGAAGAAGGAAGAGGAGCCTGATGTCGGTCTTCATATGGTGTCGAGAACCATAAGAAATGAAAGAAGATGAAGTGGATGAAGCACCCCGCTAGAAGAAGAAGAGCAAGCACTCCTAGGATGATGAAACCATGAAAGGAACAGTGCGCATCCCCACGTCTCTAGCCTAGGGAGGACCAAAGCAATCTGCAAGTTAGCCCTACACTGAAAGACAAAACCGTGCAAAAGAGATGAGAATTTGTAAACACAGAGGTTAGTGGTGAGATGCTCCAAAGCAAAACAGAATAGAAAGAAAATCTAACTCAAAATAAATGCAATGAATGTGTATGTGTGTGAGGAAATGCAGTGAAAGACAAAAAATGGAAAAACTAAGGATAATGAATCTGATGGGGCCGACTCTAAGAGTGTGAAAAATGAATGCTAGATTGACCTAGGGTATCCGAAATGACTTAGAGACATGCTAGTCTAAGAAGGTGGCCACCATCGCATACATCTAGTAGCAGGGCTTTGCCAAGGGAACACCTGACGAGGTGGAGAGGAAGGTGAGATGGATGCATGAAGTGCAACGGGATCGGAACTTGCAGACCAATCAACCAATCCCTCAAGGGTAGTGAAAGAGATGGTTCGCTGAGGCTGTACTTGAGCCACACGTCCAACAGCAACAACAGCGGGTGCTGAAGGAGCAGATGAAGCAGGAGTGGAGGGCGTAGCTCCACTGGACTGTGCAGTCGCAGAGGTTTGCGGAGGCTTTTTAGGTGGAAGACCTTGGGCCTTGGAGCGACACTCCTCGTCTATATGGCCTGCTCTTTGGCAATGTGTGCAAAACCGGTTTTTCTTAGGGAGTTGCTGCCAGATAGGTCTAGATTCTTTGGTTCCATCTGAGGAAGAGGAGTCACCCTTTGATTGGCTTGCCTTCGCATCTAGCGAGTTCTTGCCACTGGTGGTTGTCCCTCCCGAAGAAGAGAAAACCAACTCCCTCTGCTCGGAATAAGACTGTGATGAGGATTTTTTGTGGTCTTGATTATACAGCCTCGTGTAATGCAAGAGTTGGCACTAAAACTCGTAGAAGGTTGGCAATCTCGGTTGGGAGATGATGTGTTAAATGAAATGACAATATTTTTCGGGCAACTTATTCAAGAAGAATGTAACCTAATCGTCATCTGACTTTGGAGAGCCAGTAGAAGCGAACTCGGCAAGTAACCATCTATATTCAACCAGTTTGACTTTCAAATCATCCCCTTCCTTAATAGAGAACTCTTGAAGCTCAAAGTCGAGATTGATGCGCCGAGTACGATCATGAGCCACATAGCGGTCGAGAAGGTGACTCCAACGCTCTGACATGAGCGGGAAGTGTTGCAACAGAGAGTGAAACTTAGGAAGCAATCCCTGCATCAGCTCAACATTGGCTGTGGCATTGCGGGCTCTCCATTGACGGATGTAATTAGGGTGAGCGAGTCGAGGGTTCGGCATAGGCTCTAGACCAATGACAAGGTCCCAAAGACCTTGAGACTCAAGTACTGGTTGCATGAAATTAGACCAAGTGGTGAAATTTGATCCTTTAAAACGTGTCTTATCCGTGAGGGCATTCTTGGCCGTTGTAACAGGAGTGGTAGTGCTCAGAGATGAATAGTGTGAAAAAGTGTAGTGTGGCTAGGATGAGGAAGTGGAGTACACTTGGGAATGGGCCCCAGAGTGACCACCAGGCATGCACGTAGTGTGCAAGGTGGATCCATAGGTAGGGATGGGTTGACTAGGCATGGGTATGGTAGCCACATGAGGAACCCAAGGAGGTGGGACGGGAATACGATGAGCAGAAGATGGGAATCCTTGCGTAGGTGTAACCCAAGGAGATTGTGAAGACATACCATAAGCTGAGGATGGAAACCCCTGCGTATAAGTGGTCATGGGAGATGTGAAGCTGGGGATAGTGAGGGGGATGCCCATCAGAGTCGTCCCAGGAGTTATGGGTGTGCTCATGCGCTGAAAGGTGAGAGGCACTGTGTTAAAAGGTGGCATTCCCCCTAACGAAGTACATGGTGTAAAGAGGTAGAGAATGAGGTGAAGGAAAAGGTGCTAGGAGCGGAGATGGAAGATCCAACCCCTAGGGTATGTGATGTAGATATGGAGTGTGATCCAAGGTTTTGAAAAGATAATGAGAGGTGTGATATAGAAGAGGGTGGGATGGGAGGGAAGTGAGAAGTGTGTGTGATATGCTCAAATGAAACAGAAGTTGTAGATGTATCTAAATTTCGTCTGCTTCATGAGCCCCCTCTATTGAAGTTCACATACGCAAAGCCATCCGGATCCTGCACCTCAAAAGAAGAAACATGCGAGGGTTTTGATTCACGCAAAACAAAAGAATTGTACAAACCTGACATTGGACCTGGTTGAGATGATGAAGATGGATCGCGAGATGTTTTGAATGTCGTATCTCCTCCATGATCGAAGAGGTGGCCAGCCTTACCAACTAGTCCGGATGTGGAAGCAAAACTGTTAGGAGAGGTGTAAACATCACCATACTTGTTGCGATAGTACTCCTCAAAGTCCTTCTCTGTCATGTTAGTAAAATCTGGTGGAGTGTCGTTCTCATCACCAAGTCCATAATGCCGTCTCAGGGCCTCCAATGATGGAGAAGCTTGATAAGACATCATAGAAATTGGAGAAGGTGTCTGGGACATTGTGATTCAGTTATGAGTCATATTGTGTGCCTCGCACAAAGACTAGCTCTCCACAATATCTGCAGGATACTCTTTACAAGAGCACCGGCTCTAATACCATGTGAAGAAAATTGCTAGGGTTTGCACTGAGGACACAGAGAGTATACGACCACGACAGAAACACAAAGAGACAGACACAGACACAAAGAGCAAAACTCAAACCCTAAAAGCAAAACTCAAAACTCAAACACAAAAACTCAAACACAAACAGAAGAAGGGAGAGAGAGAACACAACTCTGAAGTGAATGAATGCTGTAAATGTGCTCAAGGGCAAAGCAATGTCGGAGTGTGACGTCCACCGAAGATAGATCCCAAGTTTGTGACCACCAGTTGGAGTGTAGGAATGCTGAATAGTGAATGGTAGCAGGCTGGTCACCAAAACGCAGGAGTCTGAAGGTTGGAAACTGGTAAACGCAGCAGCGTACCACCGATCGGAGGCTGGAAACTGTGCACAGTTTGCTGTAAACAGCAGGCTGAAACAGTGTTTGAGAGTGTCAAGTCCTGCAATGCTGAAAACGTAGGCTGGTTGACCTTGGAGATGATGGACATCAGGCTGAACAGCAGTCTGGGACAGTTTGGAGCAGTCGCTAGCAGCTGAGAGCTGTCACCTACAGCAATGGACAGGCTGAAGATAATGTGGCTGCAGTCGATGATGGTTGGACAGCAGATGGAGGCGGGCTGCAGGCTGGAAACTGGGCGCCAATAGCAGTAGAGGGTGTGTGGGCTGGTGTAACCTGCGAACAAGGATGATTGCTGAATGGGGGCAGCCTGTCTATTTATAGATGTGGAAGGGCGCCCCAAAAATTAGGGTTTCCACTAAACTCTTTCGAACCGCTCCCCGTTTTAGGGTTTCCACTGAACTCTCTCGAACCACTCCCCGTTTTAGGGTTTTACTCTAAAAGAGCATTTTTAGTGCGTTTTGGGGCTGTTTAAGAGGCTAATTAGCAAGTAATGCATATTTTAGCTCAACAGCATATACTCCGAAGGAGTAGGGAACAAAGGTCGATGCTGACAGTTATCGGTGGAATGGCCGTTCTTGCCGTAGTAGGAACACCTAGTAGATTGGTCATCTGTTGGGGAAGAAGCCATGGGTACCAGTGTGCCTTGCACAATGTGTGTCAAAAGGGGTATTAGGGTAGTGGAAGGACTGATAGTGAGCTATCAGGTGCAGGAGGGTGCTGCCAGCAGTATGAGGTCAGTCGCTAGGTGCTTAAAGTGCTGCCAACTGTCAGGGAGGAGCCGCTAGCTGCCAAGGAGTAGTCGCCAGCTGCAAACGCAGCCTGCAGCAGTGAGGGAGGAGCCGCCGGCTGTAGAATATCACTGCTTGTAGTTAGGGAGTTGCTAGTTGCCGCCTAGGGTGGGCAGAGCCAAAAGTTAAAACGCAGGGTAGATTGGTGGACAGAGGGTGGAAGGTTGATGCCAGCTATCGCGTGGGCTGAAACGCAGGCTGAGAAGGTAGGTGGAGGTGCTAACGGTGGTAGGGAAAGTCAAATGCAGTAGGGGGTAGGTGCCAGAATGCCGCTAGGTGTAGTAGAAGAGCTGCCAGCAGTAAACGCAGCAAAGGAGAGGTGGAGGCGGCAGCAGCAGCCCTGAATGCAGGCTAGAAAACAACAAACGCAGGAGGGAGCATCCGCCAATTAGGGTGTTGATGCAGCGGAAGAAGAAGAGAAGTGGATGTTGAACCCGGCATCGGTCTTTGCCTTCATTGGAGTGGAGTATCTTTACCATTGTTTGAGCAGATCCAGCTCTAATACCATGTCAAAAGACGTCGTACCATCGAGACAGTAGGGTTTGCGGGGAGGAACACGAAGTGAACTCAGTAAACACTAAGAAGAGAAGAGAAGAGAAGAGAGAAAAAACTTTGATGAATGGAACGATGAAGATCTGAATCATGGAGTGAATGTAATATAAGGAAACAAGGGTGCCGTAGCACAAGGAAGATGATGAAGACAGCCACGAACCACAAAGCGCGATGTCCTTCTGAAGGGGTGTGAGGGCAGTGGAGAGGTTGGAGAGAAGAGGTGACAGACTGAATGAATCAGCTATGTAAAATGAGTGACAAAGGCAGCCTATATATAGGCAAGAGACTGTCTAGGATGGTGCTTGGAGGGAGGGTGGTGCTCGGAGGGATTGTCCATTGTGAAACCCTAAATGTAAAACACAACCCTAAATGCAAAACGTAGAACACAAAACTACGGGTGAAGGGTTTCTCAACACATGGAAGTATGGAATTTAGTATGGTTCATTGCTCCCAGCTGAACCATGTGTGGCCAATAAAATTTTCAAACTTCCAAAATGTATTTGAGGTAATTGTCTTGTTTCAACTTTCAACTACTTAAGCAATGCAAAAATGTATCCTAAGCCTTTCTTTACAAGTGCACAGACAGCATAAAGTTGAACAAACTTTGAGATGGTTGGCTGATGCAGGTTTGCCGCTGTTTGTGGTAGTTTATGCCTTGTTTCTATGCACCAAGGTCTAGAAATAGTGGGAAGGTGTTCCGCCAAGATAATGTGTAAAATGTCAAGCTAAAAAACATTTGACATTGAAAATGTATTTTTCCTAGAGTCAAGTATATTAGTTTTTTCTTGTGTCCTTTTTCATGGCTTTTGCAAATGTTGGGTTCATGAACCATATATGTATGAAAAAACTATGCTCACAATTCCAGAGGATAGGAGGATGAACGTCTCTTTTCAGTCCTTGTTGGGATTTTAGGTTTCAAGGTGGATAAGCCTTTTCTTTTGGATTCAAATACCTCACTAGTCAAGTCCTCAAATTCATAGCCCGAGGGATCTTTATGGAATGAGGGGATGATGGGGATAGCCATAGGGTTTTCTAGGAGACCATATAGGGAGTGTTGTGCTAAAGAAGAGAATTGTGGGTGTCCCCTATTGGATATGCTCAATGCCCCATCCTCATAAGGTGCCACCAATGATCGATGATGCTCTAAGTTGTAAGGCCCCCATTCAGAGGAGAAGCCATGTGTAAACTCGGACGTCTTGACTTGAATGTTAGATGAGGTCAATGTGACCGGATGGCAAAAAGGTAAACTTTGTAGGTCTAATCTTTGGTTTAGATAGAGTAGTTAAGGGAACTTGAGACACGCTGCATCAAGTTGTGAGGTGTAAGAGTTATCAGGGACCTCTATTTTGGGGTCTAAGCGACCCTTGGTTGAAAAAAGGGGGGCGGGGGGGTCTTAGGGGGGCAGTGACCCTCTTAACGAGAGTTTAGGGGTAGTGCCTTTTGCTGGACGGTAAAGGAAATATTCCTTGGGGCTATAAAAGGTAGACCCCTCCAAAGCATAATCAATCTATCTTTCACCTGATCAGAGTTTTTTCAACTAGCTTAGCTCTTTACTTATAGTCTATTCGGATCACCATCTAAGCTTCATAGTGGAAGCGCATGGGTGGACAAGGCCATCTTTGTGTCAGTTTGTTTGAAATTAAAGAAGTGTCTATTCTTCTCATATTTGCTATGTATTCTCTACTCTTTGCTCCGATTCTGTTCATTGTGCTGTGTAATTTCTATATCCCTTTTGATGAAAGTGTAGTCAAACCTCTTCTTCGTGATTTTTTTGAGGATGTGAAGTCCCTTTAACTAGCAAATTTGACGAGATGTTTAGTACATGAGGATGCCCAAATCTTTTTTCCTTACTTTTGGCAAGGTGTAAGTAATTTTGTATAAGGGAAAGCATTGGCCAACTTGTTCTTAGAGTTGGATCGTGCATTTCGAAAATGGGAAGACTAGTAGGAGTTGAACTAAGAAACATCATTCATGATACTTGGATAAGGTTTGTCCAAGTTTGGAATATTCTAAAGACATCTTAACTTTTCTTGAGGCTATGAAGTGGCTGCATTACAATGGCAAGGGATTGCAGCTTTTTCTTTTTCTTTTAAGCTTTTGAGAAGAAGGTTAACTAGGGTTTCCTAGACTACCATGGCTCCTATGTTTTTTCTTTGCAGCAATGGATATAGGGTACTGGCCTTGTATAAGCAAGCTTGATTTGAGTGATTATTGTTTGCAAGATGGGGGAGGAGCTTTTGTTGTAAAGGCTACTTAGGCGTGATGTGTTGGCAAACACGATTTTCTGTCTTTCTGTGGGCATATGTTATATGAGCATCGATTTCAGTCAAATGAGGACTTGTGGAGTTTTGTCATTGGCTTTGTCCATCAGTCTAGCCTTTTTTGAGCTAAAAATGCATCAGCTTTACTTAAACAACCCCAAAACATGCTTAATTAATGAAGAAACCTTGTTTATTTAAAAGAAACGCGATCCTAGAGAGTTTCTGACAAACCCACTTGGGAGGGCCCAAACTTTCTATAAATACGTATGCTGCTCTCCATTTAGCCCACAATCTCGTTTTTGCAGATTTCAGGTGTTTTAGCTTGCTGCCCACACCTTGCTCATAGAGGACATCTCAGTTGAAGTTGTCCATTGCTGTCTACATCAGTTGGCACGTGATTTCCAGCCCTCTTCACGTAGTTTAGAGCTGATTCTAGCCAGGTGACTATTGTTCCTGTGCAGACCTGTTGTCGTATAGCTTGCCATGTCATCACAACCCTGCATTTGCTTCCTGCAGGCTGTTGCCCAGCTGCTGCAGGTGTTGACTGGCAGTTTTCTCTCTCCTCCAGTAGTCGCTAGCTCCTGCAGGCTGTCCTATCTTGCATTTTTTGTCTCTCTCCTGCAGTTTGTGTTTTTAGTCTTTCTCTCTCCTGTAGGCTGTCCTGTCTGCGTTTTTAGTCTTTCTCTCCTCACGACTGTCTGCATTAGATCTAGCTTCTCATTGCTACCTTTGCTGGTATTCGGCATCTGGAGATTGCCTCGCTGCGATTTGGGATCAATTCACAGTAGGATACACTCTCCAGCTCATTATCCTTGCCCTGATCCTTGAGATACAGGAGTTCAAGGTACAATATTCATTCACTGCATGGTGTGTTTATTACATGAGTATCGTATATTCAATAGTCATAGCACTCTAAGTTACCCTAACCCTAACTGTGTTTTTTATGAGTGTGCTTTGTCGTACGGTTTCTGTTTATGTTTCTATGTTAGGGCATTTCTTTTCATGGTATCAAAGCCTGGTATTCTATGAGAAACCTAGGCCTTTGATCTAAAAGCTCTACACAAGAAGCAATAACGATAGTAGGTTCAAATGACTTCGAACACAGCAAAACCGATTCAGTCTCCAGAACCAACTATGCCGCGAATTGAGCGAGAGATGGCCGATCAGCTTGCTCCACAAAGTTTCGACATGGTGGAAGATACTTCTGATTACATGGAAGAAAAGCTAGGCAAGTTGACCTTTGAGGAATATAAACTGATCATAGCTTATAGACGAAAGAAGATTGAGAAGCTCGATCGAAGGATTACCCTTTAAGAAAAGCTTCTAAATGAAGGTATGCATGAATTTCTCTCTTCAGATGTTGAGCGTAAATTTGATGATGTTGCAGGGCCGTCGAGATCTCCATCAAGGATGGGCCCCCCTCTTGGACAACAAGACTTGGAGTATACTTCTTTCTTTCATTCTCTTTTGCCCACTCTGGTGCAAGGTACTTTAGATTCGTCTTTTGTTCCTTCTTTTTTTACCTCTTCTGCTTTGTAAATATTTGATAGAGATCATGTGGAAGAAAGAGTCCAGTTTGTTGGCTACGGAAAAGGTCCTCTCGAGGACCAATTATTGTATGTTAACACACGTTGTGGGGATTATAAAAAAAAGCCAGGTACCTCTTTTTTTAACCTTTCTTGTTTTTTGAATACTTCACAAAATCAAAATGAATTTGGTGTTCCTTTTTCTTCATTGCATGGTGCATCATCATCATTATACTTTCATTTCCAATCATTAAGTGTTAAAAATAAACAAAATGCATTTGCACCTCACACACCACATTTTCAAAACCCATCCATTCCATCACATTTTTATGCTGCTTCTCCACTTTCATTTACACCATTTACATTTTCATTTCAGACACCTCATGTCTCACTGCACATCATATCGGGGGGTTATGGAAACATAGGCATATCCTTTAGGACCTCATTCTTCCCTTAGCCGGGTGGTGTTTCACCTACTTTACACACATTTTCGGGATCATGCAGCCTGGATATATCCCTCAGTCAGCGTGGATCAGTTGACTCCACAGTTTGCCTCCATGGGTTTGCCTAGTGAACCTTCTAGTCATATTGCTATGCTTCAACCTCACTTTGGATAGGGCTTCCGTGTCCCAGTGTCTCCACCTACATCGGCACCTTATGAAAACATTCATGTTCTAGTGCCTTCGCCTCAATCGGCACTCATTGGACACTCACAGTCTACTTCTGCCTACCCACCTCTGCCCTCTCCTTCTACCTATTAGACATATCCACCTCCACCATCTTATCCCCCACATCCATCTTACCTCACCTACTCGACACCTCATGGTTTTAGCTCATCTTTTGCCAAGCATGCATTTAATGGCAAGATTCGTTTTAATGGGTCAAACTTTATCACTTGGTCGAACTTGATGAGACATATCATTGACTCCTAGAACCTATGGGATCTTGTGCAGGGGGTTGAAACCCCAACCCGATCCCGCACTTTTTTCATATGAGGTTGTCTGCTCATGGAAGGCTAGGAATGCCTTCGCTATTGTTGAGCTGATGTAGGGCTTATTGCGTGAGTTTCATTCTTAGCTTTAGCATTTTGACTTAGCGTCTGAGCAATGGGTATACTTGACTAACTGCTATGCGGCTTGGGATAGGACCCGTCGTATCAATCTTGACTATGAGCTCCAGCTTTACAAAATCACTGACCGGGATGACTTGAAAGTCAAGCTGGTTGAGTATCGACGTCTTCTCATTGAATTCTCCACTATGGAGACTCCCAAGTCCTTTAATAATCAGGTCACAATGTTCCTAAATAAACTCCCCAAGAAATATTTCAAATTTGTGGAAGGTATAGTTTCAAAGCTTACCATGCCTACAGTCTATTAATTTGAGTGTTAGTTGTTGCGTTACGCTGTCGTGCCGCTACGTGTACACCGTGTAAAAAAAATCTAGAGTGTGACTTCCTTTTAGATTTAGAGAGTCAATGCCATTTTAGACATTAGTGTTAGTGTCCAAGGTTCAAAAATATTAGATTTTAGTCAATTTTTAATATTCTAGATATTATCTATTGTAAAAAAATCTACAAAACTATAGACAACTTCTAGATTAGGATGACATGTGAAAGAAAGCATATAGCTTTCAGCTAATTTGAGAGGATTTTATATAAAAAGAGAGATTAGCGAAATCGCGCGATGCGCAATCGCTGTTTTTAGGCAATGAATAGCACTCCGAAAGTGGGAGATGAAGGAGTGATATGGCAGGATTCTGGTCACGTGTCCCGGTATCCCCCTTTCGGAGCCATTGGAAAGATCAAATTGGCGATCTGAGCAGCATAGAGGAATGTATTATTTTGTACACGTTTTTGTCTATTAGAGTTATATTTTCTCATAATGCTGAAAGAAACTGACATGCTTAATCTCTATTAGTATTTTTAAATATTTTCTAATTATTTTTTGAAGTATTCTTCTACATCTTCAATCTCTTCGAACCCCTTCTCTTCCGTCTGCTTCTCTCCTTGAATCTACCTTCACCCTGCTGTCACTTATCTTCATGAACTTGGCTTGAAACCTTCAACCCTTCTTTTATCTCTATCATCTCTGGAGTCTAGGCTCTTGAACCCCCATACATTCTTCTCTTGCCAAACCCTTGTGGTGACTTTCAATCCTAAGCGCTGCGACATTGGTGAACTTGACGTGAAGGTCGGTGTAAGAGAACTCCAAGATGGGAGATTCTTTAGGAGATAGTCTATAACAATTGGTGCGCATACTGCAGCAGACTCAACAACAACAAATCCAAATGTTACAACAACAACAACAAAGGCAAGAATAAGAGAAGATTGATTTCACAGCTATCAAGGCCCTAGAAGAAGTTGGGTGTGAATTAAAATAATTTAATAGTCAAAATGTCTCTGTTTTCATTCGTTTGTATGTTGAGAAAATGCTATTCTTTGGTGTATCGCAACATGCATGGAGCCGTTATTTTGCCAGACTAGCCAAGCATGGTCTTCAAGAGAGAATCCATGGTCTTTTTCAACCAGATGCGGATTGGGCTGCATTCAAAAAAGCCCTACGCGAAGAATTCTTCTTAGAAGACTCTGGTCTTATGGCGAAGAAAAGTTTCACTGATTGGGTTGAAAAACCCAACAAAGGTTTAGCTGCAACAGCTCTATACCATGAATTTGAAAGTAAATTTGGACAACTTGATGTTGAAGACCAACAACGTATGGAAGGTCAGAAGATTGAATTATTCCTTAAGGCTGCAGATCCCATTCTGCAAGAAAAGCTTGCTGATTGCCTAGAAGATGCTACCTCCGAATAAGAGTCAAGACTGCATGGACAGATGTTACCGATGTAGTTAACATGATTGCTCGAAAAGAGTGGATGCAACTAAGATTGGACTCTACTTGCTCGAAAAGAGTGGATGCGACTAAGATTAGACTCTACTAAGAGTGGATGCGACTAAGATTGGACTCTACTTAAACTTCAACAACTCCATTGATGGAGCTTGTTTCACCTTCAAAATCCCCTATTCCTTTGACTAATCAACCAACTCTTTCTTCTTTTATTCCTTCTAAAAATGATGTCATGGATGAATTTATTAAAAGCATGCGTGACCTTTATTTGAATCTTACAGAAATTAGTTCCAAAGTAGAGAAGCTGGATATCAAAGTTTAAGAACGAGGACGATCATAAACTCAAAGACCCATGAGAGAAGGTTTTAAGAGGCGCTGTATTTGGTGCGATAGCCAACGACATGACAAGAGGGAGTGCTTTGCCTTCCGTGAGGCTGAAGCACAGAAGTTGGTCTTTTGGAAAGACAAAAAAATCCATGCAACTGAAACTGGTCTTCCACTAGAGCCAAATTTTGGCAATGGTGAAATGAAGAGAAGATTAGAAGATTTAGTTGTAAAGAATGCCTATGCAGCAATTGATGCAGCTACTTATGGGCTGCAAATTGAGCCAATTAAATCAAGTTTGAAAGCATGTAAAGCTAATGTGCAATCTAAAGTATGGATGCAGACACTAGATCAAATGGAACGTAGTAAAGCAGCCGAAGAAGATTTGGCTAACGCCAATTAGTGCATTTGAGGAATAACTGGTTGGAAAGAACCGGTAGATTCTTTTTCCGCCTTTGCATATTTGGCTGACGTCAATCATGAAGAAGTCTTGATTGAAGAAAAGAGAAGATGAACCAGGGCCTTCTCTTCTGGCCCTTCAAAACGAGTAACTAGAAGAATGCCTAAACAATCTAAGCTTGCTAAAAATATAATCTGAGATCAAGAGATGAAAGATGCGCCACAAACAAAGAAGACCGAAGGAAAGAAGAAATGCAAGCAGCTAGGCTACAAATTGCAGTCTGACATAGAATCTGCAACGGATCTCAAACGAGTCCGAGAAGAATGAATTCTAGAAAGCAAAATTGAATTTACCTTAGGCGAAATTCTTGGAATTGCCAAACGTGAATTCCATGATGTAATTATTAATGTAATCAAAAGGAAAAGACAATATGTTGGTGATGAAGCTGAAGAAAAAGTGCATTGTTTTTTTGCAAGTTCTTCGAGTTTTTGTGCAGGATGAAGATAAGCTGACTTCATAAGGAATTCATCTTGAAGCAGTTAAAGAATTAGTTGTAGCAATTGAAGCTGAAGATAAAGAAAACATGAATGCAAAAATTAAAGAAGTGAAAGCTGAAAATGTAATGGTTGGTTGGTCCAAACCAGTTGGGCAGTCCACCTCTCAAAAAGAAGGCCATCTAGAGCACATGCATGAGGAGAAAGAGGCTCAGTTCATTCCAAGCAGTCACTACTTCCGTACACATTGGGCAAGAGCAACAACGGAGACAGCCGTCAAAATTGGAGAAAAAGAAACACCATGTATTGCACTCTTAGACCATGGCTCGGAGATAAACGTCATGGCAATGAGTCTTTATGAAAGTGGCGGATGGCCCATAGATGTTGATCCAGGATGGCGAATGAGAGCTGCAAATAACTCTTTTGGAGAGTTATATGCTGCATGTCCTAATGTGCAGGTAACTATTGAAGACATAAAAGATAATTTTCACTTTTTTGTTGAAGACTCTTGTAGTTGCCTTATCATTCTTAGGCAACCTTACATTTCTGAAGCCCGCTTGGAAACAAAAGCTCTTGATGATGGTTTTTACTATGCTCGAATCCGAAGCAAGGATAATGAACGAGCTGTCTAATTTCTTACTGTATGTGTTAACCATCATCGAAACAGAGATCAACTGCGTGATTATCCTGTGCCTCTTAATACCCGAGAATTCAAGGGTTTTCGGGCTGTACTACTATAAAATGAGGCTATGGTAGTGCGTCATGTAAAAAGATTGAACCTCCTTATGCTACAGAAACTGTCTCTAGCAAATTTGTATGTATGTACAGCCAATAGTATGGGTTGTTATAAGTCTCTTCCGGCCATGACTAAGGTTGAAAGAAAATATTTATGTCATGTAAAAAGGGAGCTGAAAACTTATGACATGATGGTTGAAAATGAAGATATTTCGGGCATTTTTTTTGGATTGATTACTACTGACACATTGGCTGAAATATATGTAGTTGCTAATGTAGAAAATTAGGCAAAAAATCAGTTCATAGAAGTATGTACATTGGATTTTTATCAAACAATTCAAGAATTTGTTAAGCAAGAAGACATTGGTTTACTCAACAAGGTTGAAGCGTAAGTGGAGATAAAATACAAGACGGTGGATAAGAAAGTCAAGACTGTGGCAGTCCCATTGTCTTGAAAGTGAAGGGTTCGTTGATAGGGCAACAAATTAGTCAAGTCTTCGTGATCCTTCCAACATTGGTCACAAGTTCACATGAAAGTATAAAAGAGCTCAAAATAGGTGAAAATTCTTTCCTTTCGCCAGTTGAAGAACACTCTTTTATTTAAATGCTAATGAAACATGGAATAGCTTTTGCATTTCAACCAAGTGAAATAGGCTGTGTGGATCTAAATATTGTGGCTCCTATGGTCATTTTTACGGTTTCACATGTGCCTTGTAACCTTAAGTCTATTCCTGTTCCAAGAGCGCATTTGCCCAAATTACTAGAACTTCTAAATGAAAAGATCAGAATGAAGATTTTAGAACCTTCTTCAGTGCCCTAAACAAACCGATGGTTTACCGTGCCTAAGAAAAATGGATCTTTACGATTCATTCAAGATCTACAGCCTGTTAATCGTGTCATAATCCGAAATGTTGGTTCGGATCCAATTGTTGATGCGTTTGTTGAAGCTTTTGCAGGTAGAGCAATTTATTCTATGGGCAACCTTTATTTAGGATTCTCCAATCAAGATAGATGCCATCAGCAGAATGCAAGAAAAATGCACAAATGTTTCAAAGGTGAGAAGATTTCTTGGCGCATGTGTATTCTATCTCATATGGATACCACATTTTGCTCATGTAGCCGAAAATCTTTATTAATTATTAAGAAAAGGCCAAAGATTCTCTTGGGGTAATGAGCATACTCTCACTATGTGTAAATTAAAGAAGCTGTTAATTTCAGCCCCCACTCTCAAAAAGGCTGATTATTCAAATGGTCAACCCATCATCCTTAGTGTGGATACAAGTTCCATTGGGATATGATGGGCTGTTGGCCAAGAGGATCTTAAAGGTAATAGGTATGCAATTCGTTTTGAAGCAAAAGTTCTCAATGAACGTCAAAGAAGGTATGCATAAGTAAAAAGGGAATTATGGGGAGTTGTAACAGCATTAAAGTGTGATCGTGAATACTTTATAGGTGCTTCCGTAGCGATAGAAACTGATTGTCTTCCACTCTTGGGCATGATTACCAATTGCTCTACACCCGATACTGCTATGCTAAGATGGATTGCATATATTAAATCTCTCAACCCCGAATTAAAGCATATTGTAGGAAAGGCGAATCCAGTTGCTGACATGCTATCATGTGCAAGATATGACAATGAAGAAGAGCTGATGGAAGAAGATGAAGCTGAAGAATCTATACTTACTGAATTTCATTCCATGGCTGTTGAAAATACATTTTCAGTTACTGCACATACTGGTCCTAAGCTGAAAACAAGAGGATGGTCAACTAGAAGCCAGCATGCTCATTGCATTGCTCAAGTTCTAGTTCGTTTTCTTGAAGAAGATTATGAAGAAGATTGGTTGAAGATCGGCCAATATTTGAGCACAATGAAGAAGAATGAGACTTGGACTGATGAGGAGTTCAAGCATATCAAGAGGAAAGCCTATGGCTTTTTTCTTAAAGAAGGACATCTATGTAAGCATGCAAAGAAGAAGAAAGGAGCGCCTATCCGAGTTTTAGATAACAAAAGATTGCAACAATAGGTAATGAAGGAATTTCATGAAAGCTTGTGGGCTAACCATAGAGGCACATGGGAAATCTTTAGTAAAGAAAAATATTGGTGGCAAAACATGTATCGGGACATAGCACATTTTGTTGAAACCTGTTATGTGTGTCAAATGTATTCTATGGTTAAGCATCGAGATGGGTTACAACCGACTTATCCCTTGTCTATACATTATAGATGGGTTATTGATCTTATAACCATGCCTATAGGAATATGGAATATGTGGTATTTAGTGCTTGCAAGAGAGGATCTAACCAATCAAGTTGAAGGCAATGCCTTAATAACCAAATCCACTCAAGCTGTTTGTTGTTTTTTGCTTGAAGAAGCGTTTTGTAGATATGGTTGTGTGGGTAGAGTAATTGTAGATAGAGGAGAGTTGGATGTTGATGAGGCACGTAACTTCTTTGCTCAATTGGGTATTAAGTTGGCTTTAACATCAACCTACAACCTTGAAGGCAATGGAAAGAGTGAGAGAGGTCATCAACTTATTCTCAAAGCTCTAGCAAAGTCTTGTAGAGGAAAGATCAAAGAATGGCCTAAAATGCTACCTTTTGCATTATGGGCCGATCGGACTATTCACAGTTCAGTGTGAACTTATGCATGGACAACAACGAATTGTGCCAATTGAAAAATCTATTCTCACATGGAGTCTTCTACCTTGGGAGGAAGGCATCAGTAGAGAAGGGTTGTTGACTTTGCACATATGGCAACTAGAAAGAAGGCTTGGAGATGTTCAAGCAGCTATTGAGAAGCTAAAGAAAGCAAGACTAAAGAACAAAAGAAGATTCGATAAGTGACATCGACTTTGGCCAAGAGCAATTCAAGAAAATGACTGAGTGCTTGTCTATGACAGCAGCTTAGACAATCAATACAATGCTTCTAGGAAGATGGTGAAGCATTGGTTTGGCCCATATGTGGTAAAGGTCGTTCATGACAATGCCACATATTCATTGGTTGAATTGGATGGAACAAGCATGAAGATACCCATAGGTGGAAAAAGAATCAAACTCTTCAAACGAAGAGAAAGTTCAATATATGAGCTAGAAGACTTGAATATAATTCAAGAGCATGAAGACATAGAGGAAGAAGAAGAGACAGTAGATGAAGACATTGACATGGCAGAAGATACTTATTCTGATAGTGCAAATCCGTAAGACTTTGGCACATGCAAGAGGATGTACAGGTTAAGAGGGGGGTGGATGTCGTGACGCTATGCGCACACCGTGTAAAAAAATCTAGAGTGTGGCTTCCTTTTAGATTTAGAGAGCCAATGCCATTTTAGACATTAGTGTTAGTGTCCATGGTTTAAAAATATTAGATTTTAGTCAATTTTTAATATTCTAGATATTATCTCTTGTAAAAAAATTTACAAAACTACAGACAACTTCTAGATTAGGATGATATGTAAAAGAAAGCATGTAGCTTTCAGCTAATTTGAGAGGATTTTATGTAAAAAGAGAGATTAGCGAAATCGTGCGACGCGCGATCGCTGTTTTCAGAAAGTGAACAGCACTCCGAAAGTGGGAGATGAAGGAGTGATCTGGCAGGATTCTCCCCCCTTTCAGAGTCACTGGAAGGATCAGATTGGTGATCTGAGCAGCATAGAGGAATGTATTATTTTGTACACGTTTTTGTCTATTAGAGTTATATTTTTTCATAATACTGAAAGAAACTGACAGGCTTTATCTCTGTTAGTATTCTTCTATATTTTCTAATTATTTTTTAACGTATTCTTTTACATCTTCAATCTCTTCGAACCCCTTCTCTTCCGTCTACTCCTCTCCTTGAATCTACCTTCACCCTACTGTCACTTATCTTCATGAACTTGGCTTGAAACCTTCAATCCTTCTCTTATCTCTACCATCTCTGGAGTCTAAGCTCTTGAACCCCCATACATTCTTCTCTTGCCAAACCCCTGTGGTGACCTTCAACCCTACGCGCTGCGACAACGCACGGTTATTCGATCAGTTTCATATGAATTCCTCTTCAGAGGGGGCTCTTGTTGCTCATTCTCAGAAAGGGCAACAAGGGAAATGAAAACAAAACCAAACCTCCACTCAAAATCAAAATCAAAATCAAAAGCAAAAGCAAAATCAATCTAGGGATCTCAATCTCTCAAACTTGGGTGGCAGAATGTACCTAAAAAGAATAGGTATTGTCAACATTGTCAAAAGGTTGGCCACTTTGACGACGAGTGCCAATCAAAGGCCAGAGGGACAAAATACCAAAATCTAAGTCACAGACCACTACCCCTCAGTCGGGCAACCCCTAGCAGGGGAGGCAGGGTGATGGCAAGGGGCAATTTAAAGGTCAGACTCATACTGGCACCGCTCAATCATCTCAGTCGACAACGTTCTCAACTGTAGAGGGCTTGTTTGACTAGTTTGCAGAGGCCCACATCGTCTCCATAGAGACATTAGATGCGAGTCTCGTCCACATCTGTGAGTTGTCTCCTGATGAGGTTAACGCAAAGGCCTACTCGTCACAGCCGAGCACTTCAGCTCGTGTTTGGATTGTAGACAGTGGAGCTACACATCATATGACTTCTATAGCGGACATTTTCCGTTCGTGAGCCCTTGTAGCCGGACAGGTCCATGTAGGAAAAAACTCCTCAGTCAAGATTCACAGTCAAGATTCAGGCCTAAGGTTGTTTTAGTTTTGCCACTAATAAGGGTCCGGATTTGGCTTCGCTGGACAATGTATATCATGTCCCTCAGCTTGGGGTGAACTTGTTATCTGTTCAACAGCTTTGCTGGTTGGGGCGAGCAGTCTTCTTTATAGCGACCACAGTCGAGGTCATTGACTCTCAGATTGGTTTAGTGTTTGCTCCAGGTGAGGCACAACCTAATGGCCTATACCACATGACACATTTTTTGACAGAGCCGACAGCTGAGGGCTTCGTGTTCCATAGCTTCCAGGCCTTAGCCACATCTTAGGAGCCTATGAACAATGAGTGTCTTTGGCATTTTCACTTAGGGTATCTTAGTTATGACTCTCTTTATGAGTTGTCATGCTGTGAGCTGGTTAAGGGCCTTCCACGCCTGAAGCTAGCTCGAGATGTCTGTAAAGCATGTCAGCTCGGGAAGGAGCACCGTACTCCATTCCCTCAACAAACCTCACATCGTGTTGAGTCGCCTCTTAGATTGATTCATGTTGATCTTTGTGGACCGACATCCACTACCGCCTTGAACGGTACGCTGGATGATCATTCCAGATACATATGGGTGTACTTTCTTAAGCATAAGTCAGATGCTTTCACATATTTTTCTACTTGGGTGTTGCTGGTTCATAACCAAACTGGTCGTCGTGTCGGTTGGATGAGGAGTGACAGTGGTGGTGAGTTAATCTCCCACGAGTTTTCTGAGTTTCTACAAAATTATGGCATCTCCCGCCTGCTCACCTTTACCAAC
This sequence comes from Lygodium microphyllum, assembly GCF_053477565.2. NCBI lineage: Eukaryota > Viridiplantae > Streptophyta > Polypodiopsida > Schizaeales > Lygodiaceae > Lygodium > Lygodium microphyllum. The sequence continues at coordinate 35,867,670 of NC_141138.1, read as the reverse complement.
TCCCCTTCTCAGAATGGAGTCGTAGAGCGTAGGAACTTGACAGTCATGGAAATGATACACTCTATGTTGTTTGCAACAAAGCTCCCTGAGTGCCTTTGGGTCGAGACTATTAACACTTCGGTGTACATCCTTAACTGGTGTTTGACTGCGGCTCTCCCTCAGAAGACCTCGTATGAGGCATTTTTTGGTTCTCGGTCTGTTATTTTCCACTTCAGAGTCTTTGGGTGTCGTGCGTATATACACATGTCCGATGACAAGATAGAAAAGCTCACTCCCCGAGCTGATCTTCTTATTTTTGTGGGATATTCCTCTGAAGCGAAAGCCTATTGTTTGTTTGATCCTCGGACAAACAAGGTGATTGTTAGGCGGGATGTCGTCTTTGACAAGAGGGATATCGTGCAGTCCTCTGCACAGGACTCCGATTCGATTCCTTCTTCCACATCATCAGAGATCGTGCCTACTAAGCTTGATCTACTTTCCGCTCTTGACATTTCCACAGATTCTTCTGCTCCCAGGCCCTCTCCTCGAGACCTGTATCTCGCTGGTACTAGCCGACCATGCGGGATTCAGGGATCCTACCACTGGATTCCGCTCCGGAGGGACCTAGAAGATTTGCCTGGCTTGCTCTTTGGGCATTATTTGCGCCGTTGTTTACAGCTGATTATATAGTACATTCTGAGCCGGATACATGGTAAAAGGCTCTTCAGTACCCTCAATGGTGAGAGGCCATGGTGAAGGAGCTAGCGAGTATTGATTGAAACGAAACTTGGATATTGGTGGATTGTTTGAGCCATAAGAAAGTCATCGAGACAAAGTGGATTTTTAGGACTAAGCTAAAAGCTGATGGGACTTTAGACAAGTGCAAGGCTTACCTTGTCGTGCAAGGGCTTCGATAGAAGCATGGCATTGATTATGAAGAGACCTTTACCCCTATTGTGTGGTTGACTTTCTTTTTGTTGCTACTTGCGCTAGCCGCTCACCACGGTTGGCAGATACATTAGATGGATCTTAAGAGTGCCTTCTTGAATGGTTTCTTGGAGGAGAAAGTCTATGTGGAGCACCCACCGGGGGCTTTTCTTCAGGGAACCCTAGGGATAAGGTATTCCGCTTGCATAAAGCTCTTTATGGGCTGAAGCAAGCGCGCGGTCTTGGTTCCACAGGATGGATGAGTTCTTGCAGACTCACAGATATCATTCTATCCCTCATGACCCGAACTTATATGTTCGATCTACTGTAGAGGGGGTTAGCTATATCCTGTTATATGTTGATGACTTACTTATCACAGGCACAGATCTTGCTGCCATAGCGGAAATCAAGGTTAAGCTTAAAGCTACATTTGAGATGATAGACCTTGGTTTGTTGTCCTATTTCTTGGGGATGGAGCTAGTTCGTTCTGGGGGCTGTATTTTTGTATCACAGCAGAAGTACACACTTCAGCTCGTGAAACAGGACACTCCGGATTAGACATGGCTAGTAGCTACGCCTCTAGATCCTACTGTCCACTTGTCGAAGGATACCCTAGGACAGCCCTTCCATGAACATATCTATCGTTCTATTGTAGGAGAACTTCTTTGGTTAATTCACACTAGGCCAAATTTAGCTTTCAATTCGCATACTCAGTCAATATTTCACAGCACCTAGGATGTCACATTGGATTGCATGTCTTTGTGTGTAGCGTTATTTGCGGTGTACTTATTTATGTTTGCAGGGATACACTGATTTTGGTTGGGTAGGAGATCCTAACACCCGATGTTTCCATGGCGGCTATCTCTTTACCTTTGGCACGGCTCCCATTTCTTGGTCCAGTCGTAAGTAGGGGATGTTAGCGGCTTCCATAGCTGGGGCTGAGTACCGGGCTCTCTTTGATGGCACTACCGAGGCCATCTATTTGAGGAGTTAATTGGCGGCACTTCACTTTCCATGTGACTCTCCCACAGTTGTCTATTGCGACAACCAAAGTGTCATTGTTCTTGTGGGCAATCCGATCATCACACCACGGACACGGCGTGTGGGAGTCCACTTCTACTTTTCCAGAGAGCAGGTTGAGAGCTAGGCACTATTCGCCTAGAGTTTGTGCCATTATCAGATAATTTTATAGATATCTTGACCAAAGCGGTCAACCAACCGGTTTTTGAGTATTTGCTACTCAAGATTGTCGTGGGTACATCCTCCCCTACTTCTTCAGCTTGATGAGGAGAGGGTATTTCTCTTTTGCTTTGCCTTCCAGTTTGAGAGGGGGCGGCTTTTACTCTTGATAGTAATACTGATGATGCTCACAGTTTTTTTTAGACATTACATTCATTTCTTCTTTTGTATTGTATTACGTACACTTGTAACTTCATCCGCACTGTCAGGATGACATGTTTGTAAAAGGGCACTTCGACAAGTGAACAATTTTTCTGCAAGGGCACTGTCCTAGTGGCACCGTTGCACAGCATATCGCATATCGCATGATATGTTGCATCTCCCTTTGCATTACCCCATGTATTAGCATTTTGTTCATGTAAATATGCATCTGTGCGCATTTATCCTTTTTTGGTCGTTTGGAGTGGTTGACTCTAGGATCCACCATATTCGTGGCATTGCACATGGCAGTCTCCAAGGCAGTCTTTCCCAACTTGCTTTGCTTGTCTTGCTTGCTTGACATATTGGCTATATACACACCTTAACCATTTTCTTCGTCATCGACACCTAGTAATGGTAGGGATAGTATGCTTGTTTTGTAAAGGTCTTGGGTTTGCTGACCATCCCTTATCAGTCTCATGTTTGGGGCACGGATACTCAATAGGACGAAAACTGATTTGAAACCCTCACTTAATGCTTAATCTATCAAACCTAAAACGCCATTTCTTTTATAAAAAAGTCCATAGTTGATTCCATCCGCCTTTGTAGGGCTTGGTAGGCCACTGGGTAGTCAACGTGCACTCTTTGTTTGATGCCTTGTTCTCTCTGAGGTGAACACTTGGGATCCCTTGGTAAGATAACCATCGTCTCTGTAGTCTTAGTAGGCCACTGGGCAGCCGATGCGCATCCTTTGTCCGATGCTCTGGTTGCTTTGGGATGGGATGCCTTGGGGTAAAAGATAAACCAAGAAAGGGCTTGGCTGGCCTCTATTCTCGTGGCACCATTGTTGGGCCTGAGAGGGAGTGTTGAGCTAAAAATGCATTAGCTTTACTTAAACAGCCCCAAAATATGCTTAATTAATGAAGAAACCTTTTTTTATTTAAAAGAAACACGATCCTAGAGAGTTTCTGTGTCCCATAAGCACAAACCCACTTGGGAGGGCCCAAACTTTCTATAAATACGTATGTTGCTCTCGATTCAGGCCACGATCTCGTTTTTGTAGATTTCATGTGTTTCAGCTTGTTGCCCACACCCCGTTCGCAGAGGACATCTCAGCTGAAGCTGTCCATTGCTGTCTCCATTAGTTGGCGCCTGATTTCCAGCCCTCTTTTGATTCCACCCAGGCAACTGCTGTTCCTGTGCAGACCGGCTGCCATACAGCCTGCCACGTCATCATAGCCCTGCATTTACTTCATGCAGGCTGTCACCCAGCTGTTGCAGGTGTCGACTGGCAGTTTTCTCTCTCCTCTAGTAGTCGCCAGCTCCGGCAGGCTGTCTTGCCTGCGTTTTTAGTCTCTCTCTCTCCTGCAGTCTTCGTTTTTAGTCTTTTTCTCTCTTGTAGGCTGTCTTGCCTGCGTTTTTAGTCTTTCTCTCTCCTCACTGTTGTCTGCATCAGATCCAGCTTCTCATTGCTGTGTTTGATGGTGTTGACATCCGGAGGCTGCCTTGTTGCGATTCGGGATCCGTTCAGAGTACAACACTCTCCAGCTCATTACCCTGGGCTTGATCCTTGAGATACAGGAGTTTGAGGTAGACTATTCATTCACTGCATAGTGTGTTTGTTGCATGAGCGTTGTATATTCAGTAGTCATATCACTTCATTCATTCACTGTGTTCATCCTCTCTGAGTTACCCTAACCCTAACTGTGTTCTTTTATTAGTCTGTGCTTTGTCGTACGGTTTCTGTTTATGTTTCTATGTTAGGGCATTTCTTTACAGCCTCCTCTATGGACATTGACCTATTGATACTGATCATGGTCTTCAAGGTGACTTTGGATTTGAATCCTGCTTAACAGAAGAAGCAATAGAGAAGGTTTAGTGTTTATATGAGTGAAAAGGATTATATGAGCTCGACACCATACCTGGCTGTGATGAAGATGAGGGTTTGCTAGTTGTCCTGAATGTGGGGAGATTTGTTGAAGATGAGAGGTAATATGTGTTACTCTCCTTGTTTAGACCATAATGCTGCTTTTGGGCCTCTAGTGAGGTAGAAACATGAGAAGAGACCATAGCTTCCCAAGAAGGTCTTTTAGCCATTGTGAGTTGGTTACGTGTTGCTCGTGTATCTTGCACAAACTAAGCCTCCATGATAGACTCAAGATACTCTTTAGAAGAGCACAACTCTAATACCATGTAAAGATATATGAGGGTTTGCATTGAGAAAACACAAGATGTGTGAACACAACTAAAACACTAACTCAAACAAAAATGCAAAAATGGAAAATAGAGAAGAAGAGAATATGATGAGACTGAATAAATACTGTTGGAGTAGTGTGCAAGGAGCTGTTTGGCTGTAGACTGATTAGGTCTGAAAGCGCAGCTGTCCATGATGAGGATGAACATGGCAGCAGCTTGGAACATGCTGTTAGGTGCTCGGGCAGTCAAGGTGGCTGTCCAACAGGCAGAAGATGGTGACAAGCAGGAAGGCAAGGTATGAAAATACAAAAACCAATAGCCTGGAAGGTCATGGAGCAGTGGAAGATGCAGTTTTCAACAACTTGGGGGATGAAACACAGCCTAGAAAAGCCTCTAGAATGGCTGGGTGGCAGCTGTAGATCACCAAGACAGGAGCTGCAGTAGGTGATGGAGCTGGCAGCCATGTGATGAGGTAGACTGAGTGTGGCAGGATGGAATAGGATGAGAAGTGGTTATGCACACCATCCATTTATAGATGAGGAACCAACGAAAGTTTGGGAGATGGCTTATGGGACACATAAACACTTTTAGCATTAAAGTTTGAATTTTGGGGCTGGTTAAATGAGCTTATTAAGGTTTGATGTGTAATGCACCTTTTTTAGTCTAACAACACTTTCACCACCACTCTGACTCCTATGTGGCCCTCTTGGCCTTTGCTGCCAGCCTTACCCCTGTTCCAACTTTTATTGTAGTTGGCACCTTCACCACCACTCTTTGTATTCTACTATGTTGTGTATCTTATTGTGCACGTCGTTAGAGGTTCGTTGTACCTATCACTTCATTTGCATCTTCATCGTACATTTCCCTTTATCATATGGAATTGAGCCTTCATTTGTTTTTTTTGTTCTTTGTGTGCTCAATTGGTCCACTTGTCCTTGCAAGATCCTTTGTACAATATGGTGACTGTTTTATCTTTGACAAAGAGACAGGATGGAATCCTCACATTGGTGCAAGCGATCCATGGTGTGTCGTTTGCAAGATTTTGTTGCGCCAATTCCCACCATAGTTGTTGGACTTTGGAGCCACTATACAAACCTGTTTGATAGCCAAGATGAGTGTATTGGGCAGTTGCTAGTTATTAGACACTGCAACAAGGCCCTTGCACATGAGCAACTGTGAGCAGAAAAAGATCACCACATTAATCACTTTACCGAGGTGGCACCTACTTTACAGTGAACTGAGGTCCCTCCTACATAGGGAAAAGCTGTGTTCATAGTAGCCTGCATGGTTGAACCACAAAAGAAACCTTTAATTTAGTGTTTTTAAAAAAGGCCATCCGAGAATAGATGTTTTGGGATGGTCAAACCAGCCCTTGGTGTGCGTCAGTTTAGAGAGTTAGCCTGTCTGAGTTGAAGGTTAGTTAAACTGGATCCACAGATCATAGTTTGTCATCTGCGCAGGCTATCACCAGAGTGGTTTATGAGGCCTAAGATACTATCTTTGAAATAGTATAGGAGGATGACAGGCTTATTTTTGACAGAGAGACAAGGGAGACCTTTTTTAGGTAGATGGTGAACATTAGGGCAGTAAGATCAAATAAGAAGCCCAAAAGTGTAAATAATAATACGCACTTGATCTAACATGATTTGCATGAGTTGCACATTTGAATCGGGGAGGAATGACCATACTGGCACCATCTTCTTCATATGAATCGGGGAGGAATGACCATACTGGCACCATCTTCTTCATATGCTTTCATGTGTCCATTCACGTTAGTGATGATTATTGCCAAGGGTTTTTTAAAATAGAATTTGAGTTCCATAGGGGGAAAAACAGATCAGGTTTTTGTTGATGTTATGGTGAAGGCAACATCATCACAAGCTAAAGGCCATATATGCAGAATTTAAGCAATACGTTTGTGTCAAATTGAAGTTTCAGTACTTGAAATACAGGGTGTTTAATAAATGGGCTGGCCACTTCAGCACTGAAAGTGTCATTCCAATATTGAGGGAAAGGTTATGTCTATTGTAGAATTGTGCCACATCTGTACCATACCTCATACACAAAATGTTAGTGCTAAACATTTCCAGGTCTGATGTTTTGTATAAAGTATCTTTTTGATGTGATGTGATTGAATCATCTTTAGACCACTTTACATCAAGAGAATTCTTGTAGTTGACAGATAACTTTACAGTCTGGAAGGATGGCTGCTACTGGGCTTGTTGCAGGACTACTACCTCATGCAACCTTGAGGTTTTCTGTTGCACAAGGCAAGGCGGCAGATTTTCAAGTCTGATGTTATCATGTTTTGACTTCACTATTTGATGCATCTGATTCATGAGTCAGCTTGCTGCCCTCTTGTGCAGATTTTCAAGAAGGGAGAAACATTGGTCTTCATGCATCAAAATCTCAAAGCATCATTTCTAGAACAGTCGTGGTCACACGTGAGAAAGGAAAGAATGATAAGTTGATGAATGCGCTGGTTAGTTTGTGTTCTCATTGGTTATTTACCATCTGCTATATATAGTAGTTTATTATGAGCTTGCATTTGCAGAAGTCATATGGAATTCACAGTTTGGAATTGCCTCTCATTGAGCACCAGGAAGGGCCTGATCTCGACAAGCTGCCTCTGCTCCTCCAAGGTATCTCATAGTGCAAATCAAGGGATTTCTTGTCATTGTTTGACAGTTTATAATGGCCTTGCAACCCTCATTGTGCTTTTAAAGCACCGACTTTTCCTTGTTGTGGAAGTTTACAGATCATTTTTTTGACTGGATCACGATAACATCCCCAGAGGCTGCTTCAGTATTTCTTGAAAGCTGGAGGTAAGCTCAGACCTCTAATTCCTTTCTTTCTTGCTTGCAGAATTTTGCCAGATTCACAATGGAAGTGTATGGCTCTGATTCCCTCTTTATTTTTGCAAAATTGTTGCCTATCAGACAAATATCTTTAGTTCAGGTTGGACAGCCAGTTAGAAATATTGCAAATAATGTCTATTTAGGTGGGTAGATTGTGCTACTTAGCATTGTATCCCACATGTGTAGAGAGAAAGATGTCTCATAAAAAATATATAAGCAGGACCTTGTACTCATTACACTTCGACCGGTTACCGGTTACACACCACTGCGGAAGGACATTTTTGAAGGAAAAAAAGTGTCTGTCAGCCATGTGTTATAATGATATAGGTTGTGCATTTGGTGGAGGTTGGACACTTTTGGGCGGGCAATCTCCCTGTCCTGATATCCATTCGCGTCCAAGGTGCTAAATGACCAGACATTTTCAATCAAAAAGTACTGTGTGCCTGACAGGAATGGAACCCCCGCCAATCTGCATACATTGAAGTGTTTATACCACTAGGCCAAGCTTCACTTTTTGATAGTTTGGGCACTGTTTAGTGTGTAAAGGTATTCTCGGATCGTTTTGAGAGAAACCACGGGTCATTGCCCAGTGTGTAATGGCGCCCTTAATCAATCTTAAGTAATACAGGCAATTCCTTGGCATACTTCTTTCTTAAACTTTGGCTATGGTATGCTAGTATCTCATCCTCCTTAGTCTAGCAACCTAGCTGAAGATTCATATTCACATGGTACTAGAGCCTTATTGAGCTATGGCTAGGCTACATATCATGACTGATTAGCCTATGATAGACCACAACACCTAAGTGCTCATTTGTAGTCATTGTTATTTAGATATGATTAGTATTAATTCATTTCTTGTTTTTTGGACATACTCAGTAGTTGATTGTTTTGTGTATTCGGTCTTTTCAACTATCATACATCTAAGACCTGAGGGAGTGGTCTACTTGCCATAACAAAAGGTTAACTTGTTATAGGTGTTGATAATGTAAAAATTACATGGCGTAGCGAATAGAATTTGAGCAAGAGATGGAGAAAGAGAGTATACAACAGATAAGAGGAGAACAAAAAATTTCTTTAACTCCAAACAAGCTGATACAAAGATGACTCTATCGACCCGCATGCTTTCAATGTGAAGCTTAGATGATGTTCTAGACAGAAGATAGGTGAAGAGCTTAAGGCTAGCTGTAATAACTCTGATTGGTTGAAAGGATGGATCATGAAAGATGTAAAGGGATCTACCTTTTATAGCCTGTGAAGGGGGTCATGATGGATGACCTTCCATATGTATTTGTGTTTGTTGACCTTCCATGTGCATGTGTTTGTTGACCTTCCATGTGCACCTCTACTAGTTGGCCAGGGAATATTTTCTACCCCTAGCCAAGGGTTACTTTTGCAACCCTCAAATCCAAAATAGGGGTCCTCGATAACTTCCTTATCCCATAACTTGATGTGGTGCGTCTTGAGTTCCTACCATATTTAACTACTCTATCTAACCCAAATGCTAGACTTGCAACGGGACTTGCAACGGTTACCTTTTGACCATTCGGTCACATAGACCTCATTTGACATACAAGTCAGGACCCACCAATGCCCAGACTCACACATGGCTTCTCCTCATAATGGGGGCCTTAAAACTTTGAGCACCATAGATCATTGGTAGCACCTTATGAGGGTAGGGCATTGAGCATATCTAACACCCCCTCTCAATGCCCATCCGCAGATGAATTAATTCCTTGGTCCAATGCCGAGTCTCTGAAAATGAACTTAAAGCAGATCCTTCGAGATTGCTTTGGTGAATACATCTGCTTCATTCTCCTTTGTTGGACAGTAGATATGTTTTGTACGTGTATGAAACACTGGATTCTTGACAATAGCGATGCAACTGTAATTGTCACACCTTAGCACAGTTGGGTCCTTATCTTGCGCTTCCATATGCCATAAGATCCTCCTTAACTATACTGCTTCACATGCAGCAAAACATGCTGCCTTGTACTCTGCTTCGGTGGAAGACAATGCCGTTGTTGGTTGCTTCTTATTGATCAAAGAAAAAATTCCTGAACCTAAAGGAAAACAATAACCAGAAACTTACTTTCTAGAATCACACTCTCCTGCCCAATCTAAGTCATAGTACCCCACAAGAGAAGTATCGGAATTGCATGTGATACCATAGTCAAGAGTTCCCTTCAAGTATCTCAGCACTCGCATCCCAGCCTTCCAATGATTGTCATGAGGTTTGTTTGAGAATCTGCTCAAAACTCCAATAGCAAAACTAATATCTGGCCTAGTGTTGCGTAAGTAGATCAAGCTGTGGACCAACTTCTTGTACCTCCCAATGCTTGCTAGTGCTGATGTATCCTCAATAGATAACTTTGCATTGATCTCCATAGGTGTAGCTATCTCCTTACACTCAGTCATACCAAATGCTTTTAAGATCTTCCATGTATACTTCTTCTAAGAGATGAAGATCTTTCTTGGCTCTTACGAGCCTTCAATCCCCAAACAGTAGTGCAACAAGCCCAAGTTTGTCATTTTAAACTCGGAGCTCAAATCCTTCCGAGTTTGGTTGATTATATCTTTATAGTTACATGTAATAAGAAGGTCGTTCACATGTAGGACAATAACTATAGGCTTTTTACCATCCCTATAAACATACAAGTTAGCATCTGAGGCACATCTTTTGAAGTTTAAGCTTAGAAAGAATTTATCTATCTGTTGATACCATGCTCTAGGGGCTTGTTTCAGTCTATACAATGCCTTCTTTAGCTTATACACTTTGTTCTTAGAATGGGGGTCTCAAACCCTGGTGGAACCACATACACCTCCTCCTTGAGATTACCATTCCAGAACGCTAATTTAACATCCATTTGGTAAATTGGCCACTTATTGTGGGTGGCCACTACAAGTAGTGTGCGAATAGTGGTCATTTTGGCAGTTGGAGCAAATGAATCTTAAAAATCAAATCCTTCAACCTCTGAAAATCCTTGTGCAACTAGTCTGGCTTTGTACTTTTCTAAGGTTCTATCAGCCTTGTACTTGACCTTCCAGATCTACTTGGTGCCAATAATCTCTCTTTGGTGGCCGATCCATTAGCTTCCAAGTGTCATTTTTCAGTATGCTGTCATACTTAGCTTGTGTAGCTGCCTTCCATGCTGGATCTACAAGTGCTTGTTCCAAGTCATTTGGTTCCTTTACTTCTTTCATAATCTCAATCATCAAGGCCATATTGACCATGTGAACAGAAGCCCTTCTTTGCTTTTTTATTCTCAGAGACCTCCTTGGTCCTTTTGCCTTCTCCTCAACAGGTGTGGGCATAGGATTATTTTGGTCATAGAGCTACTTCACCCATCGCGGCAAATTTTTTTTTCGGTGGTGTGATGTTAGGTTGGCGAACTTTCTCTTCATCATCCGAAGATGATTCTTTCTCCTCCTTAAGAATAGGGGTAGCTCCTGGAACAGGTTCATAGTGGACTACTTCTTTGCTTGATTATAAAGTGGAAGAGCTTGCCTTCTTCTCCTCCATTGCGTGCGTCTACTTCTTAAACACCACATCACGGCTCGCTATGATCTTCTTTGCCTCTTGGCTATACAATTTGTATGCCTGTTACTCATTACTATAACCCAAGAAGATACATTTTTTGCTTTTTGGTTTTAACTTGTTTCTTTCTCATCAGGAACATGTGCATAGTATTCACATCCAAAAGTTTTGAAAATTAAGATAGATTGTTTCTTACCAGTGTAAGCCTCATGAGGTGTTTTTTCCTTGAGAGCCTTTATGTAGCTCCGATTGAGAATATAGACTGCAGTATTTATAGCTTTAGCCCAAAAATGGTTTGGTAATCCCTTTTAGCATACACATTGCCATCTCCACAATGGTGCAATTCCTGCATTCCACGAAATCGTACTGTTGAGGTGTATGAGGCGTTTTCAATTGACGCTCGATCCCTTTGCTCTTCTAAAAGTCTTCAAACTCCTTTGAGTTGAACTTACCACCACTATTTGTTCTAAATTTCTTCACACTTTTCCTTGTTTCATTCTCAGTAAGTTTTAGCCATTCTTTGAACTTACTTAAAGCTTGAGTCTTATCAGGAAGGAAGTATACCCATATCTTCCTATTGTAGTTGTTGATGATTAACATGAAATAAGATCCTTTCAAGGCTTGTGTAGGCATCTTACCGCACAAGTCAGTATGTACCAACTCTAGAGGAGCATTTGCTCTATTTTTACTTTCTTGCGGAAATGCCTTTCTCTGTTACTTGCCCATCATACAAGCTTCACATGGATCCTTCAATTCAGTAACTGTAGAGGAGCATTTGTTCTATTTTTGCTTTCTTGTGGAAATGCCTGTCTTTGTTGCTTGCCCATCATACAAAATTCACATGGATCCTTCAATTCAGGAACTGTAGGTAGGTGAGCAACCATACCTTATTTATGCATCTTCTTTAAAACTGCAAATTCAATGTGTCCAAACCTTTCATGCCAAAGCTTACTTGTGTCCACTCTAGCGGTGGCTGTAAGAGCACTTAGCTCGTACATGTTGTTCCTTCTTTCTCCTTTGCCAACAACTTTTCCAGCACTGTCAAGAATTCTTGCAGCTATTTTGTTGAATCTCATGTTATAACCAAGATTAGTTATGACAGCAACTGATAACAGATTTCTTCTAACTTCTAGAATATACAACACATTTGAAAGCTTTTTGACTTCACCATTTGCAGCAACAAAGGAAACAATACCTATGACTGTAGCAAGGCATTTTGCATGGTTTCCAACCGTCACAGTGATGCATTTTTAAAGAGATTGCATAGAACTATATAGACCTTTCTTGTTGGTCATGCGACGGGATGTACCACCATCCAACACCTATGAATCAGTGGTAGATTCTTCTTGTGCTGAGGAACATACTTTCTCGATGGTTGCTATGAATAACTTCGACAATCTACAATTCATGTCATTTCTTCTTGCAGTAGAAACACTCTCCTTGAAATTTCTTCTTACCACTCTTTTTTTTGTCACCATCATTTTTGGTGAAGGAGCCACCTTTGCCTTTGGCAGAGAATGTAGCATATCTACTATTGCTTCCTTCTCCAGCTTTCAGCCTCAACTCCTCCTCCATTAATAATGCATAAAACTCTTCAAAAGTCAAAGCTTGCTGTCTCACCTGAGTATTAAGGGCAGTTACCAATCCATCAAACTTTGGTGGAGATGTTCGAAGACACCTGTAAGCTAGCTCCTCACTAGTCTTTTGTATCCCAACGCTAACCATCTGGTCATACAGATTCTTAATCCGAGTTGTGAATGCTTTAGCCATCTCTTCTTTAGAAAACTTTTCCATTGCTAGTTGATTCTCTAGGTTTTAAATCCTTGTTTGATTTTGCATTTCGTATAAACTTCTTAGTACGGTCCATGCTTCTGATGCCTTGGTTGTATGCTGAATCAAAGTTAAAACACTATCAGAATAACTTCTAAGGCACACAGTCCATCTATGTTCCTTTGCTTCCAAGCTCGTAGAAGATCTGTATTTGGAGGAATCATCACACTTGAATTTGATGGGCCGAGGATTGGTTGTGGTTTTGGGTCAGTCCCCAACACTGTCTTTAGGAGCTCATAAGAATCAAGGATTGTAGTGATTTCAAACTTCCACAAAGTATAGTTTGTATCATCTAACTTGCTTTTGTTGAAGGTTGATGGATGAATCCTCAGTATTTGAATAGCTGGAACAGCAACATTGCCTCCAGAATTGCTTCTTGATGCGCTAAAACTGCTTGCAAAATTTGACATTGCTCCTCCTTGCTATTGAAGCCTTTGCCTCTTGTGTACTCTTTGATCCCTAGAGCCCCTTGGGCTTTGATGCCATGTAAAAATTACACGGTGCAGTGAATAGAATTTGAGTAAGAGAAATAAAAAAAGAGAACATAGCAAATAAGAGGAGATTCAAAGATTTCTTTAACTCCAAACAAGATGATACAAAGATGGTTTTGTCCACTCATGTGCTTTCAATGTGAAGCTTAGATGGCGATCTAGACAGAAGTTACGTGAAGAGCTTAAGGCTAGCTAGAATAACTTTGATTGGGTGAAAGGATGGATCATGAAAGTTGTGAAGGGGTCTACCTTTTATAGCATGTGAAGGGGATCATGATGGATGACCTTACATATGCACATGTGTCTATTGACCTTCCATGTGCACGTGTCTGTTGACCTTCCATGTGCACCTCCACTAGTTGGCCAGGGGTCCCCATCCCTAGCTAAGGGCTACTTCTGCGGCCCTTGGACCCAAAATAAGGGTCCTTGATAACTTCCTTACTCCGCAACTTGATGCGATGTGCCTTGAGTTGCTAAGAGCTCTTTAACTACTCTGCCTAACCCAAAGGCTAGACTCACAACGGTCACCTTTTGGCCATCCGATCACACAGACCTCATTTGACATACAAGTCAGGACCCTGTTGAGAAATAGACAAATGATGTATGCTCCAAGAGGATCTGTCCTGAATCCCATATGCACAGTGAGGAGAGTGGAACAACTCAAAGCCTATAAAGCATTGTACTTGACTATGAAATGAACACAATATCATGATGCTTTGTACTTTCAGTTAAGTGTTTGTCATTGTCGATTCTACACAAGATTGTGTTTATGAGTCCAAGCTAATCTATCTTGGAACCTAATTCACTTGTGTAATAGTTTGTCTCTACTTGTCCATGTCATTATGAACTTGGTTTACATCTTTGATCCACCATAGCTTGTGTCATGTCCTAGATCCACATCTTTCAACAGACCCACCAATGTCTAGGCTCACACATGGCTTCTCCTCATAATGGGGGCCTTATAACTTTGAGCACCATGGATCATTGGTGGTACCTTACGAGGGTAAGGCATTGAGCATATCTAACAGATAAAAGAATAGAAACTTATTACTTGTTTGATATGAATGTTGTTTGATATGAACAGATGAGAGTGGACCAACCCCTCAATAATTATGGATGATAGGATCCCCTTGTTGATTAAATAGATGAGTTCGGGAAGCCATAGGGCCTCTTCTACCCTCAAGTTAGTTTTCTTTGCTTGCATTTATAGAAAGTGATTGGGCTAGTTGCTTTGATACCCAACTATCCAATGATGGTAATCGTTTCATGCTTTATGTTGAAAATAAGCCATGAAATGTATCAGCCTTGAGTGGTCAAAGTGGTAAAAAAATTATCACCTTAGATGCAGTAAGTGACAAAAAAGTAAAGGGCTTATGTTTTAAGTGTAGGGATAAGTACACAGTGGATTATGCCTCAAAATGCTCTTACAAAATAGCCAAAGTCAAGGGATACGTACACAGTGGATTATGTTTTAAGTGTAGGGATAAGTACATAGTGGATTATGCTTGAAAATGCTCTTACAAAATAGCCAAAGTCAAGGTTCATAGTATGTATATCATAGAAGATTGGGAAAATGAAGATGAGGGCTTTGAATGCTATAAATACCATGGCACATGCTAAAAATGATGACCTTGAAGAGAAGTTAGAGCAAGAGCAGTTCAATGACCCATCAAATGGTTTTTTCTTTGACCCATGCGGTTGCTTGCCTTATCCAAAGAACTTTTGTAGGTGCAACATTTAAAAAAGAAGAAGAAGAAAAGAGGAACTCAAAAACTTACAATTTTGAGCTTGAATGAGGATGTTCGAGCTGAATGTTGAAGAGGATGCCAACAATGTGATGCAAATTTAGTTTCAATGTCCTCCAATGCTCCATAGGATGATGGATTAGGCCTCAATGTCGATGAATTCCAATGAAATTTGCAAAATCCCCAAATTTTTGGTGAAGGAATTTCAAAGAATTCTGACTGAAAATTGAAAATTCCCAAAATTTTGATGAGATTTTGGGGGTTTCAACAAAAAGCCCCAAACTTTAGGATGAAATTGGTGCAAGATTTGATGTTGATTGCAAAAAAGTTTCAAATTTGGGATGCTGATCTGATTTTTGAGTGGTGTCTGACAGGCAGCTTGAGAACAAACAAGGAGCCAGCAGCTGAGGTTAGTGTGAACTGAGTGTACAACAACGTGGCTGTGATGCAGTTTGTGGGCAGAGGTTCCTGGTGGTGGGGCTGACAGGCAAGACTGGGCAGGAACAGGGCTCAACCAGAGGAGGAGGAGCAGGTGGTGCGGCTGCAAGAACACAGTGCAGCAACAGAGGATGGCATGGCTGTTTGAGGAGGTGGCAGCTACTGTAGGTGGAATGGAGAGGACAAGTGGCAGAAGTCAGACTGAGCTGTTGTTGACGAGCAGGGCAGGTGGCAGCCCTTGTGCTGCTGGAGTGTTAACAGGCAGCTGATAGGCTGATTAGACCTCATGCAGGGAAGGTCCAGCCGGTGTGAAGCTCAAGGAATGCTGAACTGACAGGGTGTATGCTGGTTCAGCTGGGTGGGCAGCTTCAGAGCTGCTGGACAGCACAGCTGCAGGCCTGAGCTCGCAGAGCAGCTGGTAGAGCTTGCTGAGTTCAGATGGCAGCTGGCTGAAGCAGACCTGTATGGTAGTTTGCTCCTTTTTGCTTTGCTGGAGGGCCTGCCTTTCTGTGGTTAACTCCTCCACTTTCTATTCAAGGCACTTTTAAGCATCCCCAAAATATGTAATTTCCAAAACTTTCTTCAAAAAAGCAGTGTGTTCCTAGAGAGTTTGTGTCCCGTAAGCCAAACCCTAATTTAGGAGGATCCACTCATCTATAAGTAGATAAGCTGCCCACCATTCAGCCCTATCCTTGTTTTGCAAGTCACATCAGTCCACGCACTTTCCCTTGTTTTTGGTGCCCAGTTTTCAGCCTTTAGCCCACATCCATCACCTGTCCAGCCCTTGTCGACTGCAGCCACGTTCACTCCAGCCCATGGCGCATTTCTAGCTGACTGCTCTGCTGTCAGAAGGTGTCAGACAGCTATGTTTTCAGCCTGCAGGTCGTCACCAGCTTTCGAGTCATCATTGCTTTTGTGCTTCTTGTGTTTCCAGGCTATGCAGGCCGCCTTTCATCAGCACACCCTCTCCTAGCTGTCGCCTAACTGTTATTAGTCTCAGATGATCAGTTTCCAGCACTTTCCGGGTGGTACACTGCTGTGTTCAGCCAGATCCAGCCTCCAAAGTGCTTTGTTTTGGTTACCAGCTTGCTGCCCTTCCGTTCTCAACATTATTTCAGCTCTGACTAGTGGTTACAATACTCGGGATCCGTCTCTAGTGGACATTACATTGTGACTACTCTCATCGCTGTGCCTTTAAGTATCTTGTACACTCTTTCTATCATTTATAACATTTATTCATTCATTTTAGAGTTCTCTTTCTTCTTTGTTTGTGTCTGTGTTTTTGCATTTTGTGTTCATTGTGTTATTGTCTGAGCTATTGTATTTTAGTTATGTATGTACATTTTGTGTTTTCTTAGTGCAAACTCTAGCATATCTTCATAGTTTTTACTCCCTCTTTGGTCACTCCTGTTAGAAGAGCAAAACAAGTAGTGGTATATTGAAAGACAGAACAGTCTATGAGCCGATACCCAAGTAGGGTATGGCACCCCTTTTGTAGGAACCTGTCGGTTAAGGGATTTTTAGTGGGTGAAAGTGTTAGCAATCATGTGTGTCTTGTGTGGTCATCTCCTGCCTGTAAGCCTCAATCTGAGTTAGGTGAGAATATTAGGAGCTCTGATATTGTATTTGTTTGTCATTTTATGTGTTTTAGACACTTTAGATGGAGGACACATTAGTGTATTTCTTTTTGTGTACTTTTTTCTATTTTTTAGTGGTTTGACCACATTTAGGGTTTTCTCTCTTTTTTGCCCATATATAGGCAATCTACCCTCCCATTTTCATGATCCATTATCCATCATTGATCCTTGGTGATCAGCCAATCCTCCTTATTCTCTCATCCCCCTGCTACTATTTGGCATCCACACTGACGCGTAGAGCTATGTATTGGGGCTGACCATTGCAACCTTGTACCTTTAGCCATTGTAGTCACATTGTTCCTTCTTTTTTTTTTTTCGTGAAAATAATTGAATTAAGTAGTAAATATTTACATAAGATCATCAGGTCAACATTCTCTCTGTATCTCTTACATTCTATTACATCAGACCATCAGGTATGGTCCAATTGTGCCAACAGCCCCAGTATCTGAGAAAGTGAAACAAGATCTTCATATGCGACTGTGCCAGCGTGGGGTATTTGGGCCGCACAAAAACCCAATCAAAAGGGCTTAGCAAGAAACCAATCACTGCTCGTCAAACCGCTGACAAGAGTGACCAGATTTTCTTAGTGAGAGGTCAAGAAATAAATTGATGACGGGCCGATTCCACACTGGTGGTGCAAAAGAAACAATTGCCGTTGGAGATTCGATGCTTGGAAAGGGCTGAAGCAAGAGGAAGACCACCAATCATCACCCTCCAAAGAAAGACCTTACATTTGAAAGGTGTCTTGTTCAACCAGCCCTCCATCATTGTTACCTTCCACCATGACTGAGATTTTCGCAATCCCCATACAGTATTAGCTTTAGTAACCAGCCATTGATGATCTTTAATCAGAAGATGATACACTTGGTTAGCTGAGGCCTTTTCCAAATTCAGCCTGCCTGCAAGGTCCCAGTCCTGCCAGGGATGATCCGAAGCAAGGGCAGGAAAGGGTTGTCTGCTTTGGAGCACTATCAAAAGCTGTCCCCATAAATCACGGTATCCACGAGGGATCCTGAAAAGCCTCATGGCTGTACGAAACGATATCAACACATTGCGACTGGCAAGGGTGGCATCTGTAACTGAAGTCAAGCCCAAACGTGCCATGCGGTTAAATTTCGGTCTGAGCTTATGTTTGCCTTCCCAAGAAAGTAATCGCGAGATTGCCAACAATTCCAGTTGAAAAGAGTTAGTAGCTAAGCGGTCCTCCGCTGGATGCCACCGAGCCTTCTGGAGAACCAATTCCAAATGAGCAAGCAGGAGGATGAAGGACTAGAAAACCGAGAGTCTGCATTAAGAACATGCCACTAGGAGCTCCGAATTTGGGTATTACCATGCACAAGCCCGTGATCATCAAGAAAATAACGGGGTATAAAGACCCACGAATGATGATCCAAGCACATGGCACGAAAAAGAGACCAACGGAGTGCCAGCATATGAGTTTCGGCATCCAAAATAGCCCCACCACCCATGCGTTTTGGGGTACATGTATACGACCAAGAAATCCATGAAATGCCTGCATGCAAGGAGTCATTTTTCCATAACATGAAACGGATATACTGAATAAGAGCATTCAATGTAGTAGTAGTCCAAGGCAGCAATGGCAAGAAATATGTGAGCATTGGCAACATAATTGTCTGAGCCACTTTGAGGCGAACATGGAAGGGCCAAGCCTGTGACTTTCAATATAGAAGCTTAGCTGCCAGTTTCTGTGAAATCCACTCTAGTAGTTGCTTTGGCCGTACATCAATACCCAAAAGGGTACCCAAGATGCTTGATAATGGAACCATGGGGAACAACCATTCCCTGCTAGTCCAATGACTGTAAATCTGACTCCGTGCAACTGAGAATGGCTGATTTCGAAGCATTGATATGAAGACCAGAAGCATGACCAAAGAGAGTCCAAACATCTAATGCTTTGCAAAGATTATCCTTGTCCGTACTCAAAATCATAAAACTGTCATCAGCCAAGGATTGACTAATGAAGTGCTGTCCAAAAGAAAGAGACAATCCAGCCAACTGAGAAGAAGCTGCCATATGAGATAACATCGAAAGAACCGGATGAGTCGCAAGGGCAAAAAAGAGAGGACTCAAAGGGCAACCCTGTCTCACAGAGCGTGCAAGGATAAATGGCTCGGTAACACCACCATTCAGCATAACTGGCGAAGAAGCCGCAGCACTAATGGTGTAGATCAAACGAGACATCCGAGTACCAAAGCCCATAGTAGACATAAGTTCTGCAATGAAGGACCAGTCTAGATAATCAAAAGCCTTTTCTTGGTTCAATTGAATCAATACCACCTCCTGATTAGAGTGCCTTACATAGTCAATAGCCATTTGCACATTTAAGACATTATGTAGAATGTTTTGGCCCTTAATAAAACCATATTGAAGAGGATGCACAATGACATGAAGATGCTTATGGATAAAGCCCATAGTAGACATAAGTTCTGCAATGAAGGACCAGTCTAGATAATCAAAAGCCTTTTCTTGGTTCAATTGAATCAATACCACCTCCTGATTAGAGTGCCTTACATAGTCAATAGCCATTTGCACATTTAAGACATTATGCAGAATGTTTTGGCCCTTAATAAAACCATATTGAAGAGGATGCACAATGACATGAAGATGCTTATGGAGCCGATTCACCATTACTTTAGAAAAGATTTTATACATAGAACCCATCAAAGAAATTGGTCGTCGATGTTTCAACATAGACGGCGAAGGAACTTTTGGAAGCAGTTTGATAAGTCTCTCTTTCCATGAGGAAGGCATGAACCCGGTTTCCCTAACCTGCTGAAACATAGCTGTCAATGGTTTCACCAGTCGGGTAGCAAAAACCTCAAAGAATTCATTGGTGAGACCATCCCAACCGGGACTTTTATCCTTAGGCAAATGTAACAAAACATCCATAACCTTCGCCTCACAAATATCTGTCTCCAAAGCATTTTGCATGTCATGTGGAACTTGATTGCGGACCAAATCATAGAAAACTGAGCGGGCATGAGTAATTTGGTCAGAAGGTGAAGAAGTAGAACCAAGAAGGTGTAGAAAATAATTCCTACACATATTCACAATAGTCTGAGGATCAATGACCATTTGACCTTCTGTATCCTGGAGTCTAGTCATATTCTCTCGAGTAGGAGATGCATGGAGAGCTCGAAAGAACTTATGAGTCTGATAAGCATTATCTTGCAAATTCTCAGTCAAATTTTGCAATTTGGCTTGTTGATAAGATTTCAATTGAAACTTTTTAATAAGATTAGCCAAACGCATAGCCAATGGCAGCAAAAATACATCATCTGGAGTCTCCACCAGTAGAGAACGAACCAAAGCCAGTAGTTCCTCCGCTGCTTATCGACGCCGCCGACAAAGAGAGGCATGATGAATCCCATACTGTCGAACAACCCGCTGCACATTAGAGAGCAATTGTTCAAAAGAAGCATTCCCCTCAGAGGAGAAGTCCAATAAAAATCTATCAATCAATTGCTGCATATAACCCTGAAAGATTGAATGCTTCAAATAAGACGAGTTGAAATGCAACGGGAGTCTATCCAGAAACTGCTTAAAAGGTGCAATGGGTTGAACAAGCATCTCAAGCTGTAGATGAAAATGGTCCGACAAGGCATATTGTTGCAATACTTTCATTTCCAACATCTTAGGAAGAAAAGCATCATCCTGCATGATTTACATGCGATCCAACCGCGACCATGTAGTTATACTGCGCAGAATGAAAAGTAAACCCTGTAGAAGAAGGGTGTAGCCATGACCAGAGATCTTGCTTAAGTACGGCAAGAGCAAACACATTCCACGCACGGCTTTCCGGAGCGTCCATCACCAAATGCTCTGATGTTGATTGTGAAGGATCAATACACATATTAAAATCCCCCATAAAAAAACCCCGTCTACCAAGTGACAAGGAGGTTTGCAAAGTATTCCAAAGATCCTGGCGGGATAAAGGGTCATTTGGAGCGTAGAGCCCAAGTAACCATAAGATCTCTCCTTCAAATAAAACTTCAATCACCACAAAACGACCATATACATCATTTTCAATAAGAACAGGCTGATATTTCTCATGTACAATCATAAGCACACCCGAATAATGCATGGCATGTGTCCCTGCATAAAACAAGCGAAACCCATGGCAATCCACAACTTTTCCTGCTTCACTGTGACTTTTGTGCTCAATAGCATACAAGACATCCCATTGATTCTCATGCAATAAACTCCACATGGCATGTTGCTTATTGTGAGAACAAATGCCTTGCACATTCCACGTGGCTATTTTCATGTGTATTCAAAAAAGAGAATCAGGAACGAGGCAAAGCTTGCCTCGATCTAACCTTTTCTGTTAGAATGTCAAGGACTCCCTCATTCAAAAAATCAGCTAACACGGCAAAAGAGTTCCGACGACCAAATTGAGAGGTAGACGGTGTATCCACTGTCTTGGGGATGGAATAGGGATAACGACGATCCCATGGGGTAATCACCTTACCTCTAGCATCAAAAGCCAACTGAGCAGATGGGCCCTTCGGACCATCCGTATATACTTTCCTGGTGGGCTGATTGCGCGGAGCAGAAGAAACCATAGGACGAGTAGTGTGCTTTGAGGACAACATGTCTTTTCTGCGCACATAAATACGCAAGGAATCTTGTGAAGCATTAGGCACAGTATCTGCCGTGCCAGCATTAAACCTTTTACCTTTTTTTGCACGTACATCTATCCAGTTATTGTCACAGGAATCCAAACCCAAAGCATGTTGTTTTCCTATACCAAAATCTTAGGTGGTTGGGTTGCATCCTGCGATGGAGCATCAAGCTCCACATCTTCCATGGGAGGCAAAACCTGCTCAACATCTGAAGTCGGTTGCTTCGTTGGACATTCGGCCATAAAATGCCCCAATTTTCCACACGAAAAACAATGCCCGGCAAAGTTACCCCATTTCAAACGAAAGTGCAAAGGATGCATGCAAGAGCAATTAAGACGTAACCAAGCAGGCCTTTTCCGAGCCTTTTCCGAGCAGTGTCCCATAACATACACAAATGGTTACGATTCATGGCCCTTAGGCTCGGGGGAACCAAAACAGTACCCACAACGGCCATAGCATCCTTTAACAACGGCCAATAGATAGCCGGACAGTTTTCCACTTCAACCCACACCGGGCATTCCCGTTGAAGCAAGTGCTGAAAATCTGCCATTGGGCGCCATGGCACAACATGGACCAAATGGCGATCAAAGAACAATGGCAGTTTAGTCAACAGATCGGCACGATGCTTCTTGGATTTCAACAGCACCTCATAAAAGCCTCGGGGCCCAACAAAAATCTCTTCAACACACACTGCTTGTAGAAGACTTTGCAGCCACTGGCGAATATAGGAAAGCACTGGGATCTTACTAGTGAAGAAGAGTATAACAACACGTTCATAAAACACTGCGAATAAGCGCAAAACATTTTTAGGATCTACAGTGGCTTCCAGAACATCTTCAGTTTCAGAGTCAGAAAACACTTCATGATTATGTTGAACATAATCACCAAGCAGAGTGTTGGTAAACTCCAACGAATGCTCCCAGTCAACATCCTGAGAATCCACAGAATCAGAAGCAACCTGAGCATAAGAACGTTCCTGATGATCCATTGTATCTTCCGAAGTATGCTTGGTGCGTTTGCCCGCAGGTTGGAAATCAAGACCAGGTGGCATCTCCTCTGTACAAGGAACCATATCCTCTGGTTCCTCTGTTTCAGAATCCGGACCAAGGGCTGCCACCGTTTGGTCAATAAAGGCCATGTCCAGACCAGCCATGTTGTCTCACCACTTTAATCAAGAGGTCTGAAGCTAAATGCAGGGCGCTCTCACTCTCTCTGTGCGTATTTACAAATAGGTACACACACACACACACACACACACACTACACACACACACACACACTCTCTCTCTCTCTCTCTCTCTCTCTCTCTCTCTCTCTTTCGCTGTACAGATCAGTGAGCGCTCTGGTCGAGGCTTTGCTTCTCTGACGACCATCGCGATTAGGGTTTACAGCAGCTCGGCGTCTCCGCAGAAATGAACAGACGCGAGTAGGAGGACCTGTGGACAGCACAACAGTCGAATCAAGATGGGCATCTGCAGGCGTGGCAACGTGATGGGGCAGTAGATAGGCGCAACGGAACATGGGAGCATCCAGCACGGCGCTCAGGACCAGGACGCGTAGGTCTGACGGGACTGAAGGGTGACGGCAAGGACCCCGACCCCCAAGACTGGCGGGCGACAACTTATTCCGTCTGCGCGCAGGTGAAACCGGCTGGAGTCTGACAACGCGGTGCAGGCGGCAGGGCATGACAGGTCGCCATTGATTCTCCTCTCTCTCTCTCTCTCTCTCACATTGTTCCTTCTCTCTTCTGTGTTCTCTTTGTTTCCTCCTCTCTTTGTGCACTTTCCTATTTCCATTGCGTACTCTCACATGGTATTAGAGCCACGTGTGGGAGCCGGAGATCTTGAAGAGGAGCATGGCGTCCGTGACAAAATTTGCCAGGCGTCATCTCCATGTGCTATAGACCTTGTGCTTGGAGCCAAACAGGTAGGGCGGTCTGTTTCTAGCTCTTTTTTAGGTTGTGTTTACAAGGATTGATGACAATTTTTTGTCGTTGATTTTTCTACAATGAGGGATCATATCCACAGGATAGAGGAGATTCGGGATGAACTTTCATTCCTTGATATAGATATTTCTTCAGAAGACCTAGTCGTGACACTTCTCTCACATCTTCTGCCATCGACATATGATGTGTTTCACACCAGCCTTCTCATTGCTTGTAGTTGGGAGACACTCACTTGGGAGGAGCTAGTTCCAGTGGTGCTTGAGCAAGATGCGCGTCACAGTGAGATCGATTCTTGCGGAGCCAGTGTACATGGCTGAGCTTATGTGACTTTTATTTACAAGTATAGGACGAGTCAAACAGAAGAAAGGGAAGAGGAAGAAGTTGAAGTCATCTTCCAATTTTGATATAACTTTTGTGGGGAATCATAGAGAATATCCCATGTTTCCTCATTGTGGGAAGACCTCACATCGTGAGGAGAAGTGCTAGAGGATATACCCTCACTTTCGTTTGGGAGTGAAGGGTGGATTTACATCGGAGCCTTTGTTTACCTCTACGTCGTCACCCACTATTTCCTCCGAGTCAATGTTTCTATACATTTATTAGGTGGAGGAGCCTTCTTTGACTGTCTCTTCTTTTGAGTAGCTTTGGCTCTTTGATAGTGGTGCATCGAGTCACATGATTCCGCGAGGTGATTTGTCACAGGTTTTCCGTCCGTTTGAGGGTATTGTCACTACTAGTGACATTTCTTCGGTGCCTATTAGTGGTACTAGCACCTTGTCTCTATTGTTTAACCATCCATCGAGCTCCGTTTCTAAGGCCCTATAGGTTCCTGACTTGGGCTTCTCTCTCCTCTCAATTTATGGCCTTTCTAGACTGTGGGTCCATGTTGTCTTCACCAAGCCGGCCGTATTTGTTGGGGATTCTTCTATAGGAGCCACATTTGTGACAGGCTGGCTGGAGAGAGGGCCATCTATGCTCCATTTCCTTTCCTTTGTAAAGGGTCCTCTGAGGCAACTTTCTATTGCCGCATCTATTCTTGCTTGTGCACAATCTATTCCACAAGTTCCATCCCATCCCCCACCATCTCCTCTGGTGGTTTCCTTGTACCTCCCAAGGGGGATGATATTGGTGATGCGGTTGTAGATTTCTTGGCCCTTTGTGTTTTAGAGGGGGCTTTTCAAGATCATGATGAGTTGCTTTAAGATTTCCTGTCTAATTTGGGCCTCTCTTTTATGCGGCTATCCCTTTTCTTCGCCATTGAGCCACCATCCCCTATCGCTTGGTCCTTGGTCCTTGGTGTTCTATGCAACTTATGGTGCCTTCGATAGTTTCTCGCTATTGTCTCATAGTTGGGTTAGAGGCTTGGCTCACCCATCCTCGATCAGAGTTTTTTGGAGTGATCCATTCGAGGTCTCTCCATTTCCATTGCCCTTTGGTGGCCTTCTATTTGATTGGGTATTTATATGGAGAAGGGGTCTCACTCCTTGGCTGGCTTTTTTCATCGACGGACTACATTAGCTTCGGCACTCTTCTTGCCACCCTTGCATCCGCATCTCCTTTGGCCTTCAACCACATCCACAATTTGAAAGGTGTTAGTAGTCATGTGTGCCTTGTGTGGTCATCTCTTGCCTGTGAGCCTCAGTCCGAGTCAAGGAGCTCTAACATTGTACTTGTTTGTCATTTTATGTGTTTTAGACACTTTAGATGGAGGGCACACTAGTGCATTTCTTTTTGTGCACATTTGGCTATTTTTTAGTGGTTTGACCACATTTAGGGCTTTTCCTATTTTTCACCTATATATAGACAGCCTAGACTTCCACTTTCATGATCCATTATTCATCATTGATCCTTGGTGATCAGCCAGTCCTCCTCATTCTCCCATCCCCCTACTACCGTCAGGCGCCCACATTGACGCATAGAGTTGTGTGTTGGGGCTGACCGTTGCAGCCTTGTACCTTCAAACATTGCAGTCACATTGTTTCTTCTCTCTCCTATGTTTTCTTTGTCTCCTTCTCTCGGTGTTCACTTTCCTCTTTCCTGTTGCGCATTCTCATCGAAACTCCCACAGTTCTTGGTTCCCCTTCGGTGTGATCTAGCCCTTGGTGTGCCCCCTTTCTTGGATAAGGGTATTCTTGGGGTCTACTGAGAGGGAGGCGACTTTCTCTACCCTAAAGAAGTTGCAAAAGGTGCGGTGGGGCGGCCTATAGTGCATGCAATAAGCAAGTACCAAAAGGTTTGAACCCTTTAAGCTCCATCTATGCGGGTTACAGTGGTGAACAATGAGCATTGGGCACTCGTGAGTTCTCCATTGTAACCTGTATCCATTGTAACTTGTATCCAACTCGAAAAATTGAAAAAAAAGAAGGAAAAACATAAGATCAATGAAAGAGATGATTGAAGGGGAGAGAGTGTGCAATGGAGTACGAGATAGAGGCGCAAGCAGTAGAGTTGAGAATTAGAGAGAGTGAATGCAGAGATAGGTATACCAGATTGTGATGGTACACAAAGTATTTATATGTTAGGGTACAATAAGAGTGTGTTCACACTCGTATGACTATATACACGGAGACGAAGGGACAACAAACAACCTCCCACTTAAAGGCCCGAAGTGGTACCTTTAAGCTAACCAACTTCCACTAAACGAATGCAATGCTCATGCTAAGCCTTTGCAAGGCACTTAGTGAGAACATTTGCAGGGTTATCTTGGGTTTTGACCTTAGTCAGCATGACAAGACCATCATCCAAGGCCTGTTGAATGAAGTGGTACCAAACATCTATGTGTTTGGTACGTGCATGGAACATGGCATTCTTAGCCAGACATACTGCACTCTGGCTATCACAACCAAGGACTGGAGTACATGAAGAAAGACCAAAATCCTTGACTAGACGGCCAAGCCAAATAGCTTCCTTAGAAGCTTTTGTAGCTGAAATATATTCAGCTTTTGTAGTACTCAGTGCCACAATTTTCTGCAATCTTGAACACCAAGAGATAGCCCCACCCGCCAAAGTAAAAACATACCCATTGATAGATTTCCTAGTGTCAAGATGTCGTGCCATATCTGAATCACAAAATCCCTGCAACTCTAGTATACCCTTTCCATAGCATATACACTTTTCTTGTGTACCTTTCAAGTATCTGAAGATACATTTCACTGCTTCCCAATGTGGCTTGCCAGGGTTAGACATGAATCTACTAACAACTCCCACTGCATGAGCAATGTTAGGGCTAGTTGCAACCATGGCATACATCAAAGATCCACAAGCTAATGCATAAGGTATACCCTTCATGGTAGTAGCAGCTGCATCATCCTTAGGGCAATCAACTTTGCTAAGCTTTGTATGTGGCGGTAAAGGCACACCAAGAGGCTTAGCATCAGCCATATTAAACATGTCAAGTACTTTGCTGATGTACTTGTCCTGTGAGAGAAACAACAAACAATGCCCTCTGTCTCTTTTAATGCGCATGCCCAAAATGTGTTCAACTGCCCCCAAATCTTTCATGGAGAAGATTGAACTCAGCTGCCTTTTAAGAGCATTCAAAGTACTCTTATGCTGTCCTGCAATCAGCATGCCATCCACATATAAAACCAACACAATAAGGCTTCCATCATCAGCCTTTTTAGTATATAAGTAGTGATTTGCATGAGTGCGTTTAAATCCATGGCTGAGCATAAAGGTATCAAATTTTTTGTACCATTGTCTAGGGGCTTGTTTCAACCCATATAAGCTGCGTTTCAGCTGACAAACCAAATGCTCTTTTCTTGGAATAGCAAATCCTTCTGGTTGCTTCATGTACAGCTATTCATCCAAGTCACCATGAAGAAGAGCAGTCTTCACATCCATATGATCCAACTCTAAATCCAAGGATGCAGTGAGAACAAACAAAACACGGAGTGTAGTCATCTTCACCATTGGTGAAAAGACCTCTTGGAAGTGTATGCCTTTCTTCTGTGTATAGCCCTTAGCAACCAGCCATGCCTTGTACTTGGGCTTTCCATCAATACATTTCACTTTGTAAACTAATTTATTAGGAATAGCTTTCCTATCCTTGGGCAAAGGTACAAGCTCCTATATGTTATTTGCATATAGAGACTTCATCTCTTCCTGCATCGCAAGCTCCCACTTTCTCTTGTTTTCACATGATTGTGCTCCTCATCAGTCAACAAAATGCAATCCAAAGATGGCTGAAACCTCTGTGGCTGCCTTTTAACATGTGTAGACCTTACCCAAAGATCTGTATTATCAGGCAGTGGGCCTACATCCTGAGGAATGTGCACACCATCACTAGGTGGCTGATTTTCAATATTTTCTTGCTGCTGTAATCTGTTTTCAGCATGTTCTTCTTGTTGTCCTATTTCATCTTGTGCATCTACTTGTTGTCCATGATCTTCCGGTTGTAGCACTATAGGTTGTTGCTCATTTTCAGCATCAAAAGGGACAGAACTTTCAGCTAATGGCTGCTGAATGGCTGGTTGTTTATGCTCAAATTTGACCTTCTTTTTGTCAAGATCACCATGTGTAGCATTTTTCAGCAACTTTGCCTCATTAAATACTACGTCTCGGTTGCGTACTATCTTCCTGCCTTGAGGGAGCCAAACTCTATAACCCATCTCTCCCTCATCTCCATATCCCATGAAGATGCCCTTGATGGATTTCATGTCTAGTTTGGTCCTCTGTTCTACAAGTACATGCACAAAGGCATCACAACTAAAGACACGCAAATGGTCATATGAAGCAGGTTTGTCAGACCAAACCTCTTCAGGAATGCCATTTTCCAATGCACGATTGGGAGAGCAATTGCATACATGAACTGCAGTTTTAAGAGCCTCTCCCTAAAGCTGCTCCGGGAGATTAGCTGTGGACAGCATGTATCTAACTCTCTCACAAAGTGTGCAATTATATCTTTCAGCCATGCCATTTGATGCAGGATTATAAGGGGCTGTCAACTCCCTCTTAATGCCATGCATCTCACAAAACTTGTTGAATTCATTTGAGACATACTCAACCCCATTATCTGTTCTTATGGCTTTCAACTTAAGTCCTTTCTGTGTGGTAACAAAAGCATGAAACTTTTTAAAAGCATCCAACACTTCCTTTTTGATCTTAAGTACATACACCCATGACTTTCTACTGAAATCATCAATGAAAGTAACAAAGTACCGTGCACCCCTATACGAATTAACAGGCATAGTGCACACATCAAAGTGTACTAAGTCAAGAGCATTAGACTTCTTAACGACACCAGAGTAGTAAGGAGACTTCACATGTTTCCCATATAAGCAATCATTACAAAATTCGAGACCAGAGCCTTTTACATCAAATCTCCCTAAAGAGGAGAGAACTTGAAGGCCTTTCTGGCTCATATGACCAAGCCTTTTGTGCCAAAGCTCCATCTGTGAATGGACTTCAGCCACAGCCAAGAACTTGTCAGGTAACGCTTTACAATGCAAGTAATATAAAGTCCCCCTTTTGATGCCTTTAACAATCAGCATAGAGTCCTTATGGACCTTCCAAGATCCACCACCAAAGGTAGTAAAATACCCTCTAGTATCAAGTTGCCCACTGATAGTAGACTTTTCTTTATGCCATGTATAAATCTGACATCTTGCAAATTCAGCTCTTGGCCATTTTCAAGGGCCAAGTGAATGGTGCCAACACCCTCTATCTCACATGTATAGTTATTACCCAAGTAAACCTTGCCTAGGCAACCTGCAGTGTATTCAGAAAATGACTCCAAAGATGGGGTAACATGAAAAGAGGCACGGCTGTCCACTATCCATGATTGTGATAGCCCATCATGAGCTAAAAGTAAAGCATCAATTACATCCTTTTTGGTGATGTGCATATCACCATCTGCTGTTGCCATAACGTTTACATTAGTACATGAGGTTGCAACAAGTACCTCTTCAGCGTCAGGAAGCTCTTCAATAACCACACTAGATGCAATATTTGCCTTTGCAACTTCTTTTGAGGAAGAGCTATCATCATCTTTCTTATCATCCTTTTTTTCTTACCCTATTGTTTCTTTCTTTCTTGCTCTTTCTTGAAGTATCGTTGATCGAGGTTTTTATGCCCTTTATGTCCACACTGATAGCATGTGATATCCTGTTGTTTGCCCTTGCTTTTGCTTCTGCTTTTGCCTTTGTTGGCTGCATTGCCCCTCTTTTCAGACCTGCCTCTTATATGGTAAGCTGAGCCACTGCTTTCACCACTAGACTTTCTTCTAATTTCTTCATTAAGGATTGAACCTCTAACACCATCAAAAGTCAAAGCGGGGTTGTTGCTAAGTGACACAATCAAAGATTCCCAGCTATCAGGCAAAGTCATCAATAAGAAAATAGCTTTCAATTTATCATCGAAAGCCGCCAAACTAGAGTCCTGCAACTGACTCAAAACCCTTGTGAAAGCACTCAAATGCTCAGATGCTGGCTTAGACTCATCCAACTGCATGTTCACAAGTTTACGCATAAGATGCATTTGATTCACAGAGTTGTATTTTCATAAGTGTCCTTAAGCTTTTTCCATATGTATCAAGACACTTGATGTCTCTAAGTACATCATTAGACACTGCCATCTTAATGTATGCAATGGCCTTCTTGTTAAGTCTAGCCCAATCCACATCTGTCATAGCTGCAGGCTTAGTCTCCAAGAGAGCATCTTCACAGTCCTTGAGAAACAAAATGCCTTGCATCCTATCCTTCCACAAGTCAAAGCCAGTGCCATCAAACCTCTTGATTTCAAAGAGGGATTTAGTGTCACTGTTGCTAGAAGCATTTGCAGCCATTTTTCAGCAATACACCAGAAATTCAATGCTGCAATTTATGACAGCAAAAATGAGCTGAATATTCAGCTGATTTCAGCCCAAATTTTCAGCAAATAATAGCAAGATTCAGTCTTTAAGTACATATACAGCAGTAGAACGAATGACCTTCAGCAGTATGATTGCAATTTCAGCATACATTAAATGCATACATCAGTGCCAGGTAATTGCTACTCCAGCAATATCACAAAAAATACATTTGCAACAATCCCAGATCTGCAAATGATCACTAAGGCTGCTGCAACATGAATAATCAGCAATACATCAACTCAATGGGAGCTGGCCAACATGTGTACTGCATACACATGTGCTCGTATCAACTTCTGATACATAAAACACCAAGAAATCTTTGCAATTTCTCCAAAATCGCACAAGCGGGAGATAGAAAATGCTCAAATCACTCTACTTATGGCAACAAGATTGCTTCAGCAATATTTCCAAAGTGCATTTCACGCATCAACTTTGCCAAAATCCACAGATTTCAGCAAAAGCCCCAAAATTTCACTATCAAACATGCCCCAATTGCAGTAATACATTTCCCGAGAGCATAAAACGTGCAAATTTATCAAAATTTCACAAAATTTTGCAAAAGCCCGAAAATTTCCGGGTCCAAGTGTGCACGAATGTCAACCAATCTGACTCAGTTGAACAAAATTTAACCAATGCAGGAAAAGCCCCAAATTTTATGGATCCAATGTTGAGAAATTTTACTCAAATGAGCAAAATTTCATTAAATTTGGCGAAATCCCCAATTTAAACATGCACAATGTCTGCAATTTCTAATGCAAATGCCTCAATTACGCATGAACAACACTAAATTTGGAAAAGCCCCAAATTTTTGGGCATAAATATGCACAAATCTGAGCATTGTGCTTGCGCGTGGGAACCCCCACTAGTGAGCAAGGGGTTTGCTTGCAAAAATTAATGAAAAATTGGCGAAAATAGCTGATAACGTGACGAAACACCAGCCATTGACCAGCTGCTTGTCCTGCGTGCCTGTCACTTGACAAATCTACTTGCGCCCGTCCTCGTGAGCTGTCGCTTGCTGTTTGTGATTGTGCTTGCTGTCGCTGACCTGCTGGAAGTGGCGAAAACTGCTGTGCTGACCAGAATCAGTTATCACCTACGAAAACGAGCCTGCATGTGTTGTTGCTTGGCTGGGAGTTGTCGCCTGTCTGTCCTGGCAACATGTGTGTCAAAAACAGTGACGATCTGACCTGTATTGGCTTGCAAAGGCTGTGCGTGACTTGTCTGGTGACAGTCTGAGCAAAAACGAGCTTGAAGCACTGTTGCTTGTCTCGTGCGTGCTCCCACCTAACCAGTAGAGATGACGACTTGTTGATTTCTCGCGAGCGAAGCACTGGCAATGTCTCGCACGGGCTCCAGGAAGCACACACACCTTAGCTGTAGCTCTGATACTAGTTTTAAGGGGAGAGAGTGTGCAATGGAGTGTGAGATAGAGGTGCGAGCAGCAGAGTTGAGAGTTAGAGAGAGTGAATGCAGAGATAGGTGTACCAGATTGTGATGGTACACAAAGAATGAAAGAATGTATTTATATGTTAGGGTACAATAAGAGTGTATTCACACCTGTATGACTATATACACGGAGACGAAGGGACTTTATACCCAACAATGATGCACAAGATGTAACCAAGAAAAGGAATCCACTATGAGAATCAAGAGTACAGGTTGAGCACCAACTCACACACTCCACAAGCTCCCTCTCTGCACACTAAGAATCTATAAGTATATGAATAATTGACCATGCCAATACTCCCTCCTTTTATAGTCAAACGAGAAGGGAGTTGTCTTGTTGCAAAATAGGTTTTCAATTACCAAATATACAATAAAGAGACTGCCCGTAGATTAGGGTGTGGGTGCCTGTGAATGTTTGATATGACCATGTCTAACGCTCTAGCTTAGAGCATAGGTGAACAAATAAAGAACAAGAATACCCAGGATGCACCATGGATACTCTAGTAGCATTGACTCCTTTGGATGCACCTTGAGAAGAAAGCACCCTAAAGAAGTCCAAATGCTACAATTCTTCTTTGAAACAACAATAGTCAAGCTAGCCATCTTGCAATCTCATAGACATAGAAGTTTCATGGATATCTCATCGTGACACCAAGATTCCTCCACTAGAGTATATGCATGCCCTTAAGATCCCCTCATGTGAGACCTCACAAATCCATCATGTCGCACGTCCCATCATGAACTTGGCATTGGACACACCAATCCAAGGTTTGTATTGCTAGAACTTTTGAACTCAATGACATACGTAAAATCCACCAACTAAAAAAGAGCATCAACATGTCCTCTCTCCCCCTCACACTTGCTCCTTTTAGCTAGGAGCATGTGAGGGCATGCACAACATCATTGGAGCTGAGAATAACTATTTACTCCACCAATCGACATGCCCCAAGTGAACCCAAATGATGTAGACTTATGCACAATCTCGTGCTTTGCCAAGCACAACCATGATACTCACCACATGGAGCAGCGGCATGCCTTTTGTATCCTTTGTCTCTTCAAATGTGACACTATGCCACACTGTTTCTCAAGAGTGCTGCTATGAGGGTAGTAGTCCTCCCTCACCCACGTGATGGCGTCGTGGTATGCACGTTGATAGTGTCCACCCTCTACACGTGAAATCAGGCCCCGCAAGCCTTTTGGCTTTTTTGTAATTATTCTCGTGCCTCCGTTGCACCTCATAATATACATATCGTATTACCTTGCCCGTTACGTGTTACCTTCCGCTGCCCATGACGTGTTACGCTTCCGCGTTCCGTGTCGTGTCGTGTTGTGAAACGCTTCTGCAAAACTGTGGGACTGCTGAATAGAGGGTAATCCCTCATGAGGTGGGCTCCATGGGGTAGGTGTTTCCTGCCCCATGACGGCTCCAAGGGAGTGTCATCACACTTGGTATTAGAGCAATCTCCTCGGCTGGTGCGCAATGACCCCCGAGTGAGTGAGCCTGGTCAAAGTAAGATGGATAAAAAGAAGAAAGGTGCAGAAAAAGTGAAAAATGAGCACAAAGAAGTGGATGGAGCCCAAAATGAGGCTGAAAAACAGCGAATTAAAGATCTTTATGCAGAAAAATATAAAATTTTGGCTCAATGGTTTGATTTTGAAGATGAAAGAAGAGTTCTTTGGGCCACAAAAGTGAAGTGGCTGCAAGGTGGCTATCCCTTTTCAGAGAAGGAAGAATTAGAGCTAAACAGTCGGTTGAAGCTTGCTAAGCAACACCAGATACACCTCAAAAAGATGCTTGAAGAGGTCAATGATAACATGGTCGATTGGTCTGAAGAGCATAAGAAGAATTTTGCATTTGACTTGTTGATCGTGGAGCAGAAATTGAAAATGCATATGACAGAAGAGTATGGTGACGTCATTGCACAAGGGGGTATGCCAGATGAGAAGCGGCAAACGGATACAACCCCAGTACACCAGTCTACAGCAGGTGCTAAAGGGCACCCTTCCGATATTGAAAGTGACTCAGACACTGACAGTAGTGAATCTGATATAATAAATCGGAGAGATTTTCGGACAGACACAGCAAAACAGTTAGCTATAGCTGAAAGTATGCTATCACAGGGCCAACTAACTCCAGAGCAACGCAATACGCTACCACAGCTCGTCGCCAACATAAAGAAACAATTGGCTATGCACAATGAGCAGTTTGACAATATAGTCAACCAACCGGCTGTTACAACTGATTATGAAGATACACATACAGTTGATGAAAGATACTGCCAAGCAGACAGTCAAGCTGAAGGCATGAACACCATGCAACAATCTCAGAATTCTTATTGTGATGATTCAGATGATCAAAACGGACAAGAAGAGCAGTATTCGAGACATGATAGCCACACTGCAGAAGTGAGCGTCATGGACACATGTCAGATAGCTCAATCACATGAATTAGATGCAGAAGCAGAAATGCAAGGGGAGGGTCACTGGAATGCAAATGGTGAGTATGCACTGGATTTAAAGTGGACACTAGAATTTGATCGCTATGCAGATTGCTACGATCAATGTTATACATCTGGATATACACGGGATGATACTCAATGCCAAGCAGCAAAGCAACAGGCTGATGAGCCACACCAGGCAGATTATCCTCAAACGCTATGTCAAGCAGAACTAGAATGGTCCAATGGGCCATATGCAGAAGAACTCATGACGGCACGGACGAGTATAAATGAAACCGTGGCCAAGGAGACTCCAATATGCATAGAGGGGGTCAGTACGCCCAGTTTTATGGTGGATGGAGTACTCATTGAAGAATATGACGATGAGCAGGCGACCTCTGGGTCAGAATCAGAAATAGAAGAGCAGGTTGAAGAACTCGTGACGGCACAGGCGAGTATAAAGGAAACCGTGGCCATACAAGCTCCAATGTGCTTACAAGTGGCTTGTGGACTTAGTTATTTCTTTGATGACGTCTTGATAGAAGAATGGGATGAAGAAAAGACGACCCCCGAGTCGCATCTATTACCAGACGGAGTAATTCTTGAAGGGTGCAATATCGTGGATGAGGCAATTATAGCCCAATCCCAAGCAGTAGACCCCCCCTATGGCATGGAGTCGAGTTTGAACTCGCATGACTAGTTTCCATATGAAGACTCTTGGAGCCGGGAGCATAAAAGAACGGCCACACCATGTATTATAGACTTGTGGAGCCGGGAGGATAAACGAACGGCCAGAGCATGTATTGAGGACTCCTGGAGCCGGGAGGATAAACAAACGGCCATATCTTGCAATGAAGACTCCTGGAGCCGGGAGGATAAACGAACGGCCAGATCATGTATTGAAGACTCCTGGAGCTGGGAGAATAAACGAATGGCCATATTCCACGATGACATATTTCAAGACTCCTGGTGTCGGGAGAATAAACGAATGGCCATAATTCATTATGAAGCTAAGCCATGTCACTGGGAGCCGAGTTCGAGCTCAAGCGATGATGTTTCTAGTGATTATAGTTAACTCTTATGAGTCCAACAATGAAGATGACTCTGCGGAATCCATTGATACACATGTAGAGAAAGCTAATGAAGAAAGGATTTCGGCATGTTCCGTCTTCATGGAGACCGCCATGGCAAAATTTATGCAGATATGGGCTGAAGCCCAAAAATATAAAGAAGAAAAGAGCCACATGGAGCCGAGTTCGAGCTCATGGTTGGGTGATGTTCAGAGTGGCACGTAGTTGGATGCAAACTTGCGTGGCCCAGTTTACACAATAACATATCGAAGGCCAGGGGCGTGTCAGAAGATGAGGTATCAGAAACCGAAGATCCCAATACACATGCAGATATCCCAGTGTAGCAGGAGAGGTACTAGAGAGACGATAGTGAGTCAGAGCAAGACAAGGCCATCCTTGATGAAGAATCAGGCCAGTTTTACCAACATGAGGTTAAAGATGAAGACAACTCTGCGGAGTCGAATGCTGATAAAGATGACTCTACGGAGTCTAGTTCAGAAGAAGAAGAAGAAGAAGATGAAGAAAAAGTAGAGCAGAATGTAGATTTTCAAGCACATCAAGATGATGACAATGTTGAAGACTCCTTGGGCCGGGAGGATAAACGAACGCCGACATCCTATGTTGAAGACTCCTTGTGCCGGGAGGATAAACGAACGGACACATCTTGTATTGAAAACTCCTTGTGTCGGGAGGATAAACGAACGGACACATCCTATATTGAAGACTCCTGGAGCCGGGAGCATAAACAAACGGCCAGTTTTCATCGTGATACCCCACACAACTCCTAGAGCCGGGAGATTAAACTGATAGCCACATACCATATCGAAGACTCCTTCAGCCGGGAGGATAAACGAACGGCCACTTCTCATATTGTAGACTCCTTGCGCCGGGAGGATAAACGAAAGGCTATGCTTATTGATAATCTTTTCAAAGACTCTTTGAGCCAGGAGGATAAAAGAAAGGCCATTTTCCACGATGATTCTTCTCAAGACTCCTTGCGCCGGGAGAATAAACGAATGGCCCATTTAAATGATGATAGCCTTGAAGTCTCCTTTAGCCAGGAGCATAAATGAACGGCTTATTTTCATATTGATTCTTGCGAAGACTCCCTGTGCCAGGAGGATAAAGAAACGGCCAATCTTTGTACACCTTTTGTCGAAGACTCCTTGCCGCGGGAGAATAAACAAATGGGCAATTTCCATGCTGATCATGCAGCCATACCAAGCTCCTTGTGCCAGGAGCCTAAAAGAAAGGCCATTTATCTAGTTACCATATGGTACTTGAACAGAGTGAAGATCCGAAGGATAAAGAACTCCCGTTGCCAGGAGTATAAACGAATGGCTTATGTGCAAGCTACGAGAAGAGCAGTCCAAAATTCGCGTTGCCATGAGTATAAAAGAATGGCTAGTTCCCTTTCACTTGACGCTGTATGCGTCATTACAAGGGTTGCAAACTTGCGTCACCACGAGTATAAAAGAACGGCTAGTCCCCGGTTACTTGGTGCTGTATGCGCCATGAGGAGTGCTGAAAACTCGTGTCGCCACGAGTATAAAAGAATGGCTACCACCTTGTCACTTGGTGCTGTTCGCGCCCCTACTTATGCTGCAAACTCGTGTCGCCACGAGTATAAAGGAATGGCTAATCTACCTTCATTTGGCGCTGTACGCGCCCCCAGAAGTGCCACTCTTGCAAGACGGCGGCATACTCAGAAAGTTTGGGCTTACTTGGCCCAAATTTTTTCAAGGGGAGGTGCGCCTTCACAGCGCATCGAGAATATTCAAGGATTGATAGATCAGGCCAATTGGGGCCTCCTTTCTCAAGTAATTCATGGATTGACAGATCTGGTCAATTGGGGCCATCAAACTCAGGGCGCCTCTTCATGGGCCCTCGCATTCATGGCGTGGCACACTCCAAGTTGAGTTACCCGGCTTGCCTCTTCAGTCCACTGACATTTTTTGCACACTCATACTGTCAGGACCTTCCATTATTGCAAGTGAACACAACTTGTTTTAACTTGGTTATTCTCCATTCTGTGATTGTAAACCTGGTCAGTAGATGGTTGAATTGAAGTGTTTCCAATATTACTTCTCTTCCTAGTCAGCCAGTTTGG
This sequence comes from Lygodium microphyllum, assembly GCF_053477565.2. Classification (NCBI taxonomy): domain Eukaryota; kingdom Viridiplantae; phylum Streptophyta; class Polypodiopsida; order Schizaeales; family Lygodiaceae; genus Lygodium; species Lygodium microphyllum. The sequence goes on along the minus strand of NC_141138.1, from coordinate 35,830,153 downwards.
ATCATTCCACAGCTGTAAATTGAGTCAGTGGGTGATCATCTTTGAGTCATGAAGACCATGTTTCCACTTCTGTAATTGAGTTAGTGGGCATGGCACCTAGTGGGTAGACCCTGGTCGGCTTGATATTGAGTTGACAAAGACCCCCAAGTTTGTGGTCATAGGTTAGGTCTAGCGGGTAGACACTGGCCGTCTTGATAGTGAGACGTGTTTAGACCCCCGAAGTTTTGAGTCTCATCACACCAACCCTGGTGAAATTGAGTCTAGTTTTGAACCTTGACGAGGACGTTGAGTTCTTTCAAGGGGAGGTGTGTATGAGGGTAGTAGTCCTCCCTCACCCACGTGATGGTGTCGTGGTATGCAAGTTGATAGTGTCCACCCTCTACATGTGAAATCAAGCCCCGCAAGCCTTTTGACTTTCTTGTAATTATTCTCGTGCCTCCGTTGCACTTCATAATATACATATCGTGTTACCTTCATTCCGTGTCGTGTTACCTTGTCCGTTACGTGTTACCTTCCGCTGCCCATGACGTATTATGCTTCCGCGTTCCGTGTCGTGTCGTGAAACGCTTCCGCAAAACTGTGGGACTGCTGAATAGAGGGTGATCCCTCATGAGGCGGGCTCCACGGGATAGGTGTTGCCTGCCCCATGACGGCTCCAAGGGAGTGTCGTCACAGCTGCTTTGCTACATCTTGATGGAACCTGAGACTCCAAAAACTGGGGCAATCCAACACTTTCTCATAGAAGCACTAGTAAGCATAGAAACACTCAACCACAACTCCGTAAGATATGTAAGAATAATGAACCTCTCAATCACAAGGGCATCGATATGATCATAATGAAGTGAAACGAGAATGGAAATTCCTCGCTCGTTACCTTGGTTAGGAGAGAGTAGCAAACGGAGTATGGATAACTGTATATTTGAAAAAATCTCAAACCAAAAGATGATCACAAGTGAACCACCATAAAAATGGCTTGCACATGAGGAAAGGCTTTAATAGAGTCAAAAATACAAGATGATTTAAACATAAGCCAAGCAAGAAGCTCACAGTCAAGCAACACACACAAGGCAATGAGTATGCACATCAACACAATTACACATCAGATGAAGGCAACGTAAGAAAATGATGATATATAGGCCAAGTATCGACAACAAAGGAAAAACACCAATGCTAGGACAACACATAAGATAAAACAATTGTGAGGCATGGTTAAAATAAGGGTGGTGATCAACAATGCAATGTAAGGCAAGTAGCAATGTCGCCACAACTTGAACATCAATGTTACCAAATGATACAAATGCAACATAGTGACTATTTCATTGACACAAATGCAACACCATAGTCTGCACAAGTCATGGGCGGGCAGGTCACTCAATGCACTCAACATAGGCCACACATTTTAACACACAATAGATCCACTATCACTAGTGAAGCATACATTAGCATAGCTATAGCCACAGAAATTAAATGATGGCATCGGATGATAATGCAAGAAGCGGATCAGACCTACAAATGAAAGGCAAGACTTGTTTACCTAGAAAGGATTCCATGAAATTAGTCTGGAATCACGAAAAACACAAGCATAATTCCATCAACCAACCTAAACATTTGATACCATGTTTGAAGCACAAAATACGCAACAGAATAATGAAAGACACAAGATTGATGAAAGACACGATGCATAAGATGTAACTAGGAAAAGGAATCCACTATGAGAATCAAGTGTACAATGGTTGAGCACGAGCTCACACACTCCACAAGCTCTCTCTCTCCACACCAAGAATTTGCAAGTATATGAATAATTGACTTTGACCATGTCCCCTCCTTTTATATAAAAAAAGTACGGGAGTTATCCTACCACAAAATAGGTTGGCCAATTACCAAATGAAGAAAAAGAGGCTGCCCATAAATTAAGGTGGTGGAGGTGCATAAATGCATATTTTCTGTGTGTTTTGAAAATGGGAGTTTTGAAAATTGAAAGAAATGGAGTTTCGGGTGTTTGAAATTTTTGTGGAAACGGCATTTTGGGATATACCAATAAATTATAATATAAATAATATATAAATTTTATGCATATAAATATACATATATATACACATACTAAGCATACTAGAGACTAGAGTCATTAAACAAACTTAACTTCTGACACAAGAATCCAATCCATGATTCACATTGCGCAATTTCACATAGTTATTAGTTTTGCAAGCTACAACTTGCAATATTCTTTAGTATTAAGTAATCTTAAATCACCCAACATAACTTTCAATATTTTGAAACAAAACAACCCACATGTGAATATGTCACAGGAAACCTATATCAAAAGAGTAACATCATAACATTTGTCATCCAAGAATCATGACTCAAAACTTGAAAGACGAGTTCATAAGTGTAACATGGCACCAATTAGGATCGGGGGTCATGGTAAGTTGTCAGCTGCAAGCTGCCTAAACATCAAATACATGACACATAAGGCTGAAATAGTGTACAGTTGGTTGGCAATACTAAAAATTTCTTATGTCTTGGTTGAAAATTGTAGGAATTCAGGTCTGAAATCTGTAGTAAAATAGGCTGAATGTTCACAAACAAATGATTGCTATGGTTGAAATAGTGCGAAGATGCTGGCAAAGCAAAAATTTTCATATACCTTGGCTGAAATTTGCAGAAATTCAGGTCTGAAATTTGCAGGAACACCTATTGAATGTTCACAGCTGAAGCTTACCTTCCGGGAAGAGAGCTTTCAATGTTGCCTGACCACGGGCTGGTGTGCAGCAGTTCGAGCAGGTGTAGTAGTCCAAAACGTGCAGGAAATAGGCGAAACAAGGAGGCAACAAAAAAATGTGGTTAGAATGGGGGTTTTACCCTGCCTCTCATCCGATCTGCCTGAAACGCCGTTTCCAAGAAACGGAAATGGTCAGAGACGGCCATCCCATTTCGGTAGGTCTAAAACGCTGCTTTTGGAAGCTATGCATAAATGGTGGGAGTTCCACTCCTAAACCAATCACCCTTGGGGATTTACATGCAAGGTATCCATCCCATGTGCATCAAGGCCCAAACATGGCTTAGGTGGTCACACAGTTTGCACAAATGCCAATGCCTATCCAGCCATCTATCTTTTATCAAGAAAATCCACCGCACTAGTCTTCCACCTATAGTGCACTTGATGAGCAATTCCATGCCACATGTAGTATCTAGCCATGCCTCTTTTCATGCTTTGCCACCCATATACCCAATATTTGTCTCCTCTCCCTTTTATTGCTATAGTGAAGAACACTTTCAGTGATGAGACTCACTTCAACCATGTGAATTCTTAGTATCTATGGGATCTCATTCAGGGGCAAGAACCCCAACGTGACTCATAATGGTCTTCATAGAGGTATTTAGCTCCTGGCAAAGCTCAAATGCTATGGCCATAGTTGAGCTCATGAAGGGTTTAATGCCCAATGTTCATTCTCAGCTTTAGCACTTCAAGCTTGCCTCTAAGAGTGTTAGAGATTATGTCATCTCCATGATGATGGGCAGGGCATAGACATGATGTATAGAAGCAAGTCGGGTAGTTTTGCAGTCGTTAGGGCAGTTAGGGAACTTGCAGATGAGGGTGGGCTGCAGGCAGCATAGATGGTTTTCGGGCAGGTGCGGGCAGCAGTTAAACCTGCCATGTGGTAGGGTGGCCAGATGAAGCAGTATGATAGATTTATGCAGTAGTCAGCGGCATTAAATGCAAGCTGATTGCATATTTTTGGGTGTTTATACCCAGCCTTCGTTAGCAGTCTAGTCAGCTCATGAGTGAGTCTGGGCATGTGTTCCAGTTGGTTGGGCAGTTTAGTGCTATTTAGGTATTTTTAATTTGTCATTATGATGGTGATTTGGGCATTTATTGCTGGCCAACCTGATCACATTATTGGCATATTTTTGGCCTTTATATTATGGCTCCCTCCTCCTCAGTTTGTCATTCACCACTTTGCAGATTCCAGTGTAGGGTCGTGTTGGAGAGAGGGAGCCGGTGCTAATACCCACGCAACCAATGAATCATTGTTGTACGCAGTTGTTTCCTTCTCTCTTCTATCTTGTGTTCAACAGTTTATTTCAGCATTATTCTATGCTTCCGTTGCTGCATCCACTTCCAACATGGTATGGGATTTCAAGATCTACATTTGCATTGCTGTTTACTGCTGATTTAACTGATTATCTGTGTCTGCTACAGATGGGTGACCAATTTGTTGCAATTCAATTCCTTTCGTCTCCTTTGCTTCCCTCTATGATACAAGATCTCAATTTGCGATCTCTCTTTGATGGTCTCACCTAACTTCCATAGCTGTACCAATCCACAAGCTTTTGCAAAAGGCAGAACACAGAAAGTGCAAAAGTAAAAATCCAACGCTAGATCTAAAAAAGACAGGGAGCCTTAGCTAACTATTGAGCAAACCACAGATCCTTCTCAAGTCCTTTGCTTTGGATTCATGGGCAAACCCTTTATCTTCCCTAGAGGATGTAAAACAGAGGCGAAAATTTAGATTTTTAAATGGTTTTTATTATCTAATGTTTGTTCCTAATGCTCTGCTAACTCATTAATATACTGTAAATCAAATTTCTCAACTAAAATTCTTCAAATTTCTCCCATTCCATTTGTCTTACTCTAGCTTACACTTGTTTTGAGCTCCGCTCCTAGTCCATTTGGGAGTCCCTGCTCCTATTCCATTTCGGAGTAGTGCTTCTATTCCAGTGTATGAATAAGATAATGTTTGCCTTCATGGATGATTCCGTTGTGTCTTGGCAACGAAATCTAGGAGGGCAGGAAGGAAGATGATGTAGGGGAAGGCTAGTGCCATTAGATGGCAGGTCAATGACTTTTTTTTTTTTTGTTTTGGGTGGGGGTTGAAGGGGGGGTTGGCTCTCACGACACAATCACTATTTGCAGTTGATAGCTTCTCTCGCAGTCATCTTCCGTAGCCTCCTTTAACTCACTATGTTTGCCTAGGAGTTATTGATAAGTTATTATCCATTCTGCCATCTTCAGCAATCTCAAATTGATTGTATAGACTGGCAGGTTCCCCTTCAGTTAAGGTTGCAGTTGTGGGTACTGGAACAGCAGAGACATTCAAGGCTGCTGAAGTGGAAGGTTCTTTGCTCAAAGTTGATTTTGTACCTTCCAAAGGTGATGTCACATGATATGTAATATGAACCAGGTCACTGTGGGACCTTGTGGTTATTCATGTCTAGATATTGCATTTTCAAGTAGTTAGAGTTAGTAAAATTCTGGAACACTAATCAAGCTCTGGCTTATTGGGTTCAGCAAATGCAAAGTATCTAGCAGAGGAGCTTCCCAAGCCTGATATGAATGGTGGGACTGTTCTTTATCCAGCATCTGCAAAGGCTAGTGAAGAACTTGGTAAGATGAGACTTTGAGGCGTCACAATGATGCTGGTGTTCTTTGTTTATTAAAGATTTTGGAGAACAGATAGTGACAATCTTGCATTGATGCTGTCATTAACAGCCTTAGCCTTTCAATACAGAAAAAGGATTGACAATGCGTGGTTTTGAAGTTACCCGGCTCAACACATATTCTACTGTAAGAAGATTTTGGACTCTCGGAGGTTCAACATGTTATTTCAGTAGGCCTGTAGCGACATTCAATATGTACGTTAGTAGCTAAGTTGCTCTTTACGTGGTTGGAAGGATTCTGTTAAACAGGTGGACCCATCACTCCTGGCATGTGCAGCTGGTGCTCCAGTGGTAGCCTTGGCATCTCCTACAGCTGTTAGGTAAGCAGTTAGTGCAAAAGTTCAATGCATGTAGTGTGGGTTTCTGTATGTAATATGGTCTCTTTCAGGGCATGGGTGAGTTTGATTGACATATCGACCTGGAAAGGTGCTGCCGCCTGCATTGGGCAGACTTCAGCTACTGCAGCTCAAAAGGCTGGGTTACAGAAAGTTTTCTATCCTGATAATCCTGGCATTGACGGGTATTTTCCTCCCTTTCAATACCCGTCTACACACACTTACATTGTTCCTTTTTTTGGTGAAACCAATGTTCTGATTAAGTTAATTCATGTTAATTAATTTAATTTAAGGAGTTGATGCTGCCAGGGGGAAGCCAGCATAACGAAACATGTCTCTCTCATACACATATATGCTTGTGCATGCACACACATTCTCTGGGTTAATATCTAGGGCTTGCTCACAACTTCTGCAGTGTGGGTTTTATAATTATGTTCCTTTTCCCTTTCACAGGTGGGTGCAAAGTGTGCTGGAAGCACTTGAAACCATACGTTTGGAGTCGTAAAGTGCTCCTGGTTTTAAATGGGTACTATGCAACTGCTTTAAATAAGGCAAAAGGAAAAAGAAAAGAGGAAACTCTAGAGTGTATAATTGTAATATTTGACATTCCCTCAGTTATGAATGCTAAGAACTGCTGCATGTCGAACATCAGGTCTGGTGACCCTGGTTTTAAATTCATGTCTTGAATGCCAAGTCACTGTCGTTCCTACCATGCAGCTACACCAAATTTCACGAGAGTTAAGTGTTAAGGGTTGTTTGTGACATTGATTTACCCTATCTTGGCTTTTTAGAGAGTGCCCTTAATGCAGCTCTGTCTTTGATGGAGCTAGGGCTCTTCAAAATTCAGGTTAGATGTGCCAGCAACAGAGTGCCCTCCAATAGAAGATCACTTGTATGCTCCAGCAGAAGATCCTTGTTGCACAGGCTATCTTTCAGCTTTTGGAGCTGTTGGCTTATCGAACAATGAGCACGATGCTTGGCTTTTATTTGGGGAACCAAGTGATTTTTTTCTCCCCCATGACTGATCTTCTTCTGGCACATAGTGAGAGATTGAATCAATGGCTGTTTGGTAAAATGATTTTGTCAGGAGCAGGCGAAGAAAATTGTCATTGATGCTTCAAATTGTTTGCAACACCAGGTTGCTGCGGCCATATCTGTTACTGATCTTCCTCTGGCACGTCTCTCCTACCTGTTACAGGACACTAAACTTATAGGTCTGGGGCGCCATTATCTTCGAGCAAGGTGCACACAACACGTCTTTCTAATTCAACCATTCCAATCCTATCGTCAAAAGCAACAAAACGAGAGAATGTTTTTGTTAATGCGGTGAAGTTGACATTACCGAGAAAAAATTGGAGTAGATACGCCGCAATTCTGTTAATGCTGGACAGAGCTGGCAAGCTTTACAAAAACAGCCTTAACCAAATCCTCCTTTCCTAGGCTAGACAAAACCTTGAGAATCCAAGACGAGACTTTCTCAAAACGATATGTATGTTTAACGAGAACCGATGTACTAGCTTTGAAGCCACTCAAAGCTCTCTTAAAAAAAAAAACCCCTCTCGAGTAGTATCGAGCAAAGCAGGTGTGCTAGTGGAGAGCGTGATAGGTTGATAGTTATAAACGTTAGTGACTTATATATATATATATATATATATATATATATATATGATATCATCTCATATGCTAATATATTGATTAATTAATTTTATTAACATTGTTATATACTATTTATCCATATACAATACAATAACAATGTTATTTATATTTTATTTAAATTATAATATATTCTAATATGGTAATGTATATTATGATTGATTATTATTAATTATAGTATACATTATAATATAAGTGAGTTATAGTATATGTTAATATATGCTTCAAATGCTAGATAACAAATATATTTAATATATAGTTAAGGAATATATCAACAAATGATTATAGTTACTAACTTTATTAATAATTATTTTTAAGACTAAAGTGTTTCAAATATTACTATTTTTATGATCATTATATTACTATTTTGGAGTGACCATAATGAGTGGAAACTTTACCATGTAAGATGGAGAAGATTGTACAAAAATAAAAGGTTTGTTATGGAATTTAATATGGATTGCAAGGTTAGCTCTTTTTTCATAATTTTTGACCAAGCAACATCTTTTTTCACAATGATCATCTATGCAAGCTCTTTTTATGATTCACAGCTCTATAGGCACACATTATGCAATATGATGAGTTATATAATTTTCAAGGTTTGCCAAGAGTATACTTTCTGTAAGCCATGCATGGAGTTGTAGAGGTATGCCTATGTTTTAACAATAGCAACAAATTATAATTAGCATCAATAGGCATCTTTCATGCATATCCTAGGATCCTCAATGTGTCCCAGGATATGAAGCATCCTATTTGTTAGTAACATGAAACTAGGTGCATAATATTGGCCTCTTACCAGTGAATCACCGTGTTTGTGATGACACATTACAGAGACTCTTTAATTGGTACTAGAAATTGGTAGTTCATGTGTAGGGCTTCAAAGCCACAACTTGGTAATGTGTAGGGTATTTAAGTTTTTTAATTAAAAATAGTTGAAACAAAGATTTGGAGTTTCTCAAGGTTGGATCAACAATATTGAACAATTTATAATGATTGAGAGAGTATTGCTGAAATGTATGGATTTGAGCATGGCTATGGCGGCTTGAAGGTATAGAGAGTGAACTCATGAGATATAGAGTTGAAGGTAGAATGTCACACAAGTAAATTAGGTTCCAAGATTGAGACTTGGACTCATAAACATAGTCTTGTGTGGTTGGACATTGACTTAGTCACTTAAATGAAAGGATAAAAGTGCCATCATATATTGCATGAAAATGAAAGGCAAGTACAATGCTTTATAAGAAAGTCTAGGCAACTTATTGTGCGTATGGGATTCTTGTCCTATATCCTCACTGCTCCATCTAAAGAGATAAAAATTGATGTGATTGTAAATATCTCAACACGTTTTCTCAATCACAATTAGAAGTACAAAGTGTATAGAGACTTTAGTGAAAGTAACACTTGCAAAGTATGGGCATATCATAAACATGGCAAAACACTACAGACTATTGTAGAAAAGGCTAAGTGTGGTATCACAAACATGGTGGACATCTAGAGGCTGTAACAAGGGCCTCACAAAGTATACATAGACTATAGTAAAAGGATACATGAAGAGTTTGAGCTTATGATAAAGACATTTGGGCTTTAGATATTACAAGGCTAAAACAATATATTAGAGTAGGGGTAGGATTAATGGGGCTTGTTCTTCTCGATCTTAAAAAAAAAAAACTTTATTTGCTCCATGGTTTTCTTTTTTTTTTTGCCGTGGTGGAATTTCTCGGTGTGTTCAGTCCTTTTGCAAAAATAACAGAAAAGTTGGTCATTCTTGTCTTTGTACCTATTGTCAATATATAGCACTTGTTCATCTTTAGAGGTGCTTGGTTCTTTCTTAGTTTTTAGCTTCTTTTCCTTCTCTAATAGTGATACTTGGATATCAACAAGCTTAGGGTTTGGCATATTGATTAAGGTTGTTGATACATTATTATATTCAAGAGGTAAACTTTTAAGTAGAACACCAGTGCAAACATCTTTCATTTTAATGTTGACACTTTTGTTAGTTGGGTTAGAAGTTCGTCCATGTAATTTAGATGTGTGGCAAGTGATGTGTTGGACTTTATATCAAGCCTGAAGAATTCAATCAAGAGATCATACTTTGATGACTTAAATTGTGCATAAAACAAAGTGTCAAGTCTCTTTCATGTATTATGTGAAGTATCATAGTTATCCACATGATGGATATAGCTATCGCCTTAGCTCCAGTTTGATAATGATATATGCTTTGTCATCATTTTTCTGTTAAGTAACTGCAAGAGTTGTATATGAGGTTTTTTTTCTTGTTCAGTGGTAATGGCCCATAGGCCCTTCTTCATCAGGATGATTTTGATGCGGGTTTGCTAGGTGTAAAACCCAACTCCTTTGAAGCGAGCTATTGGAGAGTCTTTTTTCATATTCCTGGTTGTAGTAGTAGCAAATCAGCACCAAATTCTCAGATTTGATTAGAGAAAGAATTGATTGTGTCAAATGACACAAGTGCTAAAAGTATTAGATAAGTGTCAATGGACATTGTGCTTGTATATTCTTGGATTGAACTTGGATTTTTTCAAAATGTCCCATCCTTGTTGGTTTGATGTCTCAAGTGTTATTGAAAACTGAGTAAGAACTCTAATCCAAGTGGTAAAAAACTTCAATTTACTGAAGAGAGTGAGGAAATGAAGTGAAATAGAAGCTTGAAGGTCAAAGAGCTATGGCTTCTTTATTAGGGTTACAACATGCGATTGTGTTTTCAGTTTGTGTAGTACGTAGGGATGATTTTTTGGCAAACCCTCTGGTGAAGAAGAAGCTTACATGTGGTACTTGAGAAGTCTTATGATCACAGTTTCAAGTGTTGCGTGTAGATAGAGCCTGAATCGTACGACCAGGCTGCAGCCTGATTATGACAGTGAATACAAATTTCCAGAATGCTAGAGTCAGAGATCATCAATGTCTATGATTGAGGTATCAAGAGGGAGCGCCATGAGGTCAAGAAGATATGCCTAGAAGAAAGCTTTAGCTGGTTGAAGAGATCCACAAGCTCCAAGGTGGGTAGGTGCAGTCTAGCTATGGCAAACAAGAGGCTTGAGTGAAGTTGGAGGTGAAAATGGAGTTGATCATGAAGTCATGAGCTCAGGTTGAGTTGGATAGAAATGGAATAGAGTTGGAGGATCAATGTCATGCTCACCATGGCTCTGATACCATGTTGAAACACATGGATTTGAGCATGGCTATGGCACCTTGAAGGTATAGAGTGAACTCATGAAGACATAGAGTTGAAGGTAGAATGTCACACAAGTGAATTAGGTTCCAAGATTGAGACTTGGACTCATAAAAACAGTCTTGTGTGGTTGGAGATTGACTTAGTCACTTAATTGAAAGGACAAAAGTACCATCATATATTGCATGAAAATGAAAGGCAAGTACAATGCTTTATAGGAAAGTCTAGGTAGCACATCCTTCTATTATGCTTATGGGATTCTTGTCCTAAGCCCTCACTGCTCCATCTAAAGAGACTGAAGTAGGTGTGATTGCAAATATCTCAATAGGTATATCATGTGATTTTGTGTGTGAGCCATAGAACCAAAATATGATACCTTTCTATCAATCCTCTTGCCACATGAAGTGTACCTTAAGACTTCAAATGCCCTAACTGTTATTGGTATCGGTGCGAAGCATGGGGAGAATCTAGGCATGAAGTGCTTAGTGATATATTATCGATAATATATTGAGTTTATGGAGAAGATGAAAGGCAAAAATACGTAGAATGTGGTTTTTATGAGCTTTGTTATGACTCCTAGTAAATGCTTTGCATAGTTGAAAAATAAGTTTATATTCATAAATTTTCATGAGAATTGGTTGTCAAGCTTATGAGCCCAATGAAAAATGCACTATGTTCAAAATAATTTACAGGACCTAGTTTTAAAAATCACATTTAAAATCAATTGTCAAGCTTAAAGGTCCAATGAAAAATACATTATGCTCAAAAGAATTTAAAGGATCTAATTTAAAAAAATCACATACATCACTATGTTGGAGAAAACCTTCACAAGGTTTGGTTCCATTTTGATTATATCTTTGGTTGATTGATAAGCTAGAATTCTTGCTCATTCTCCATGTAGTGTTATTTTAATATATAATGCAAACATTGTGTAATTGACATTCTTGTTGTAGATTGAAATGGTTAATGGCAATAGCCATCTACAATAAACAATAGGGGTAAATCTTAATAGTGCAATGAGCTCATGTGGTCATCCTCTAGTAAATGAGCCAATACAGCCAATTGGATGACCGTAAGGACCTTTTCAATGTAGGTGCTTTAAGGTATAAAATGGTAATGTTTTTCCCATTGGGAAAAAGTTTACAAACTATATAAAAAGGCTAGTACCTCTTGATTTAAAAAAACAACACATTCAAACATTTGAAACACCTTTCACCTACACTATGGTTGGTAAAAGAATCCTATATTTTTATAAGGAAGTGGTTGTATGCTAAGATTCCATTTCAAGGTAACATTGTCAAATTAAAGTAACGATTAAGATGGCAGTAAATGAGAATCAACAACTAGGTGAGTACAAGCACTTATCCTTTAAAATATAACAACTTTAGTAAGTTGTCATGTCCTTCTTTTGACTTTGCTTTGGGACTTCTCTCACTATGCAAGGAACAAAGATCCTAATGTGAAGAGCACACATATACCAAATACCAAGCTTCCTAAAGAGTATCCATGCTTTTTCTTTCTTTTGACTTCGCTTTGGGACTTCTAACAAAAATCCCAGTGTGAAGAGTGTACAAATATATTCCCTAGTTCCTCATAAAGTGAACACTGAGAAACCAAGTCATTCAATACATTTCCCTACTTCAATCCTAATTTTGGTTTCCATTTACAACCCAAAAAGGTTTTTTGGGCCCCTTTCGAGAGAGTTGAGACTCCATTGAGAGACTTCAATGGGTGCCACTTGAGACAATTTATGCCTATAAATATGGCATTGATGCCACCCATTCATTAACCCACACATTCACTCCTAACACTATCACTTTCTTCCATATTTTTTCTCTTCTTTCTTCATCCTCCTTGCTGGTGTCCACACCCCATGATGAGGAGGACATTACAACTTGTGGCTTTTACATCCATCTCCACATGGCGTTTTGCAGACTACATCATCTAGTATCAGCCCTCCTTACCTCGCATCATCATCAGGCTTTGTTTGCAACAAATTCATGTTACATCCTCTTTATTAGCCCTACATCAGATATGTGCGTTTTTATGTTTTCTTCACTCTTGAAGGGCTGCCCAACAATCACTTATTTGTAGCCACTTATACAGAGAGATGTTCATTAGATATTTTTACATTTTCTTTTGCAGCTAGCTACTCAACAGTCACCTTGATAGCAACCATAATCTCGAAGAGATTTTAGTATATCCTTTATCTCTAGTAGCTCTTGAGGACCCCATTTTGCTCCCTCTACAGCTCCTCGTTCTTTCCTTTACCCTTTAGCATTTACCTTTGATATCCTACTATTGGAGGACTATGTTTCACTCCCTTTAGTTTATAGATTCTCTATAGATGCAGATGAGATATGATAGTGCAATCATCTTCAGAGCTTCAATTTTGCTGTATTAGCTTGATTCAATTAGGATGATTCAATGATTCATCATTCACCATCATCATCTTCTATCTTTTTTTAGTTTCTATTCTCTCTTAGTGGTTGCTATTCACACTTGGTATTTCTCCCTGCAAAACCTATTGTCCCTCTAGTTTGCTTTCATAGTAGTCATATTTTGACATGGTGTCAGAGCATGCATGTTATTTTGACATGATATTAGAGCTAGAGGTGCTTAGAGAGTCAAGAAGCTCATCTGCAGCATTGGAGAAGGCAAAGATAGGTTGTGAAAGATGCAACATCTTTTGATTATCCCCTACCTTCTCCCCCGGTCCCATTTTCGTTGCATCAGTGGGGATTTATTTTATTCTCCCTCTAACTCTCCCTTTGACAGGTTGACACTCTAGTGCTATGGCTTCTTTGGATGGATAGTTCGCTATGTACTCCTATTGTGGCAAGAAATACTACCAAAGATTGTTGACTTCAACCTTTTCTCCCTATACCACCGGAGTATATGCATCTACCACAAAGAACTTGTGTCACATTCTCCTTTTGGGCATATAGCTCATTTTACACTCAAGGTAATAAGAAACATCTAATGTGCACTAAGTCCTTACAAGTAGAAGGAGGATAATTAGGTGCTAGAACATCTTAGAGACTACTGCAATGCGTTGTAGATGTTTCCTTCACCTATTTTCAAATCTAATTACTTCCACAGCCACGTCATATGGTTTTGCAATCTGCTTTGCTGAGAGATATTGATTGTAGGATATCATCTTCTTGTGAATAAGTTCCTTTGAGAGTTAGAGATTGTTCGACTCCTTCCTCTCCTTTAGCTTTGCAATTTGCTCCATTGAGAGATAGTGTCTATTTTCCACCCATGACTCCTCAAGAGTGATTTGTTTCCTCATCTCCTTTGTCTTGCTTCCACAAACATCGGCTTTGATGCCAGCATTGAGGAGATTCTGTGTGATACCCCTCCCTACACTCCCTCTACCACTTAGGTTTGAGAGGCTACCTAGCCTTTGTTCTAGTGGAGCCCTAGATACCTTGTTTGGCACAGTCAGTGGTGTTTCCTTCGTCTTTAGATGTTTTGTAGGTCGTGATCCTTGAGTTCCCTAATTTATTATCTCTCTCAGGGGGGATTCAGAGGGGGCTTATCTTTCTTCTTTAGAGGGGGATCCTAGTCCTTTGACTTTAGAGGGGGTCCCTTCTCATCCTACTATTCTTCACACACCTTGTCAATAACCCTTCTTGGGGTGGTTGACATCTCTATGCCACATCACCCATTTCCTCACCTATTTCATCATCCATTTACTCATCTATTTACTTGTCCTCTTTTTACCATTGACACGCAGGATCTACATGTTCATCCTAGTTTAGGGCTTTGGATGTTTCAGCCACCATGGCTTGGTGGCTAGGTATGCATATATCTTCCATCATGGAGTAACGAAGTTCATGGCTTCTCTCTTGAGGTTAAGTTTTAGCTTCTATTAACTCATCATGTCTAGTGTTCTTCACTACATGTTACCTTGTAGTTGGAACATGGGATCCTTGGGTTGATCTTCTTCTCTCTTACACTCCCTTTCGCTCTTTTTTGGCTAGAGAGGCGGTATTGAGAGACCAAGTCATTGAGTACATTTCCCATACATTCTTATTTTTGGTTTCCATTTATAGCCCCAAAAAGGCTTTTTGGGTGCTTCCGAGAGAGGCAGGGCGATACTCAAGAGACTTCAATGGGCAGCACTTGAGACAATCTATGTCTATAAATACAACACTAATTCCACCCATTCATTATCCCACATATTCGTTCCCTTTGAAACTGTGTCACTCTCTTCCATACTCTTCTGTCCATTCTCCATTCTCTCCATTGTCGTTCACATCCCACAAGGAGGGCATTATGGCTTGTGGCTTTTGCATCTATCTGCATCTAGTATTTTGCAGCCTACATCATTTAATATCAATCCTCCTCACTGTAAGATCAAAGTACATCAATGGAGCAAGAAAAAGTGAACACAACTAATAAAGAGAGGGAGTGGTCACAACACGACAATTTGCATAATAGAATGTGAAGTGCAAAGTATAAAGTACAAAGTGCAACCCTTAAACTTTAGGGTTGTTAAAGTTACTTAAAGTGCATTCACACATAGATGTGTGTATTGTGCGGTAAGTGACCAAAATGTGTAATGTAAATACACAAATGAAAATAAAAGTGAGTGGGAAAAAAAAACCTATTTTATAGAGAGTAAAAAGTACCCCAATGTCCTACGTGCAAATCACTAACACTCCTATGTGACCATAGGTGTGAGTAAAACCCAACAAACCCCCCTGGAGTGATACATGATCAGCATACAAGGGTCATCCACCAACGAAGATCAAATTTAAAGCATTGTGGAATGCTTTAAATTTGTCACGAGGAAGAGCTTTGGTGAAGATGTTTGCCACATTCTTAGGATAGTAGACAAGGATGATATCCCTTGCATGTAGCCTCTCTTTGACAAAGTGATATTGTATCTCAATGTGTTTTGTGCATGCATGAAACATTAGGTTCCATGCCACTACAATGGCACTCTGACTGGCAGTAAACAAAGGAGTAGGCTCCGTGAGACATACATCAAGGTCAGCCAACAAATATCTCATACATACACATTCAACTGTAGAGTAAAAGTTTCCTTGTACTCAACTTCACAAGACGAAATGTAAGAAGAGCCAAAAAAGAAACAATTGTCACTTGTAGAGTGACGAGAGTCAAAATCACCAGCCCAATCTAAATCACTATAAGCATGTAATTGTAGCAGCCCCTCCTTGGTAGAAAGCAATCCAAGATTGATGGAGCCCTTCAAATAACAGAAAACATGCTTCATAGCTTGCCAATGTGACATGTGTGGGCTATGTATATATTTGCTCAAGCTGAAATTGCAAACTGAATATTTGCCTTGTGTTGCATAAATAAATGAGACAATATGGAGCATATGTATGGATGTCAAACATATCACTGTCATCATGCAAAGATATCTTAAGTATAGTCTCTATTGATGTGCTTACTGGCTTGCAATCTTGGAAGCCAAATCTCTCAAGGAGTTAACCGATATATTTGGATTGTGAAAATCCAATGCCTCTAGCATCATGAATAAATTGAATGCCCAAATAGCAATGCAAAGGCTTGAAATCTGACATATCAAAAGTTTCCTGCAATTTTTCTTGAATGCTGAAATTTGATTAGCATGTGTCCATGTGAGTAGAAGATTGTCCACATAAAGGCAGATGCAAAGACCCCCCTCTTTGCATACGTAAAGAGTAGACTCGGATGGACTATTTATGAGCCCTTGGTTGAGCAAGAAGGCATCAATTTTTGCATACCAAGCTCATGGAGTTTGTTTCAAACCACACAGGGCCTTTTTTAGCTTGCATACCAAGTGCTTGGATTCTTTAACTACAAATCCAATGGGGGGACTAATGTACATATACTTATTCTTGAAGTTTCCTCTGTAAAAATGCACTTTTAATGTCAAGTTGGTGCACAATCCAACCATAATGGGCAGTCAATGAAACCATACACCTAATAGTGGTCATACGGGATGTAGGAGCAAATATCTCCTCATAATCAATGCCTTTCTTTTGTGCATAGCCTTTTGCCACAATCTTGGATTTGTACTTATTAGTGGATCCATCCACTTTTTGTTTCAGCTTATAAATCCATTTAGTACTAATGGCTTTCTTCCCAATAGCGAATGTAACTAAATCCCATGTTTGATTCTTCATGATAGAATCAATTTGCATTGCTACCATCAAATTCACACTTTGTTGTGTATCCTCAAAAGAATCACGCTCATCATCATCATATGTGTTTGCTGCCATAACAAACTCCATAGCATTAGCATAATCATGCAGATGTGCTTATCTTCAAGTACAACTAGTAAGAAGAGCATTCAAATGACTATCTTGCATAGTCTGCAAATACCATCTAGGTATGTGCATAGCTTCCTGATTATGTACATGCTCTTGTTGAATCTGTTGTTCAACATCTTGCTGAATATTCTAATCAGCCATAGAGTGAATTTTGACATTATTTAATGGAGCAACTAGCTAAAAATTTTGTTCATTTAATGGATCTCTAGTTGTATCATCAAAAGAAATGGGCAATAACCCTTAGAACACATCTTTTGTAGCTTGATGTATCATAACTAGCAAGTGATAATTTTGATTTGTCATAAAGAAAATCACATATCTAGTGACAAAAACATTCTTGGAAACAGGATCATGCAATTTGTATCCTTTGCTTTCACTATTGTACCCCACAAATATACATTTGGCAGCTTTATTGTCCAACTTTTTTCTTAACACTTTGAAAATATGAGCATATGCAAGACACCCAAAGATACGAAAGTGACCAACTGAAGGTTTACTATTGTTCCAAGCCTCAAAAGGTATAATATTTTTCAATGCTTTAGTGGGGCACCTATTCAAAATGTGACAATCACACATAGTTACCTCCATCCAAAAAACATGTAGTAATTTCTTAGCTTTCAGCATACATCTAGCTATCTCCATGAGTGAGCGATTCTTTCTTTTTGTAAACCCATTCTATTGTGGAGTATATGCAGTAGTAAATTGATGTGCAATACCTTTTTGCTTTAGAAAGGAATTCAGTAATGAAGATATATATTCCCCCCCTTGAACTGGAGAGTCTTAATCTTACAGGCAAATTGATTTTTCATGAGTATAGTAAAAGCCAAAAATACATCATACACTTTTGACTTTTTAATCAATGAAAAAACCCAACAAAGATATGTAAAGTCATTAATGAAGGTAATGAAGTAAAAACATCCACCCAATGACTTTGTCTGTAGCATGGGTCCACATATATTTGAATGCACAATGTGCAACTTGGCCTTAGCTCTGAAAGTAGCATCACGAGGGAAAGAAAACTAATACATTTATTCCAAAATTCATCCCTTACAAATGTGCTCGAGAGGGCTCTCCAAGAGAGGTAAGCCTTCCAGTATATTTAAGTATGCTACATAAGCATTAGACTGCCATAATTCACATGCCCCATATGAGCATGCTATAAATTTGTTTGTGACATAGCAGAATCAAGAGTAGATGCCAAATAAAATGACTGATTAATAGAGTGAGCATCTAACTCATAAGGTCCATGACATAATGTGTGAGTGAGCACCAAATTTAAGAATTCCTTATCCTTGACCACACATTTGTCATCATCAAAATTGACTTGGAGAGTAGAGCCATCAATGTATTTGAAAACAATCTCTCCAACATCTTTAATAGGATATGATGCATTGTTGGCACATTGTACTGATTTTCCAACAAGAGCTACAACAATAGAAGTAAATAAATCCCTGTGGGATGTAATGTGCTTATTATAAGCACCACTATCAAAAAACCAAGTGCTAGCATCCTCGGTAGAGCTGAATGCTCTATCCACCCAAGAAGAATCACAATTGCAAGTATAAAAACAATGGTCACAGTCAATGACAAAAGATGTTAACTCTGTGGCAGTAGAAGTAGAAGGTGCATTTGAAACTAACATCCCAAAATCCTTTTTCTCCTTCACAATGCGTTTCCTACATTTTGTGATATAATGACTGGATTTTTACAATAATGGCACTTTCCTTTCTTAGCCTGTGTGCCCCCTACTTCTTGTTGTTCTGTGAAGTTCCAAAACTTCTAGAACTCTGTGGAGCATTCTAGGGCTGATCGCCCTTACCTTTATGCTTTACCACAAAAGCTTATTCGGAAGCTACTACATCCACACCACTATTCTTCTTTGTTTGCTCTTCTTCTAGCAATAAGCTAACCAACTAAAGAAAAGTAAGTGACTGTGGAGAAACCTGCATTGTAAGATTCAATGTAGCGTGGAAGGCCTAATAAGACGTCAGCAAAGAGTTCAAAATAGTAGAAATCATATGAGCATCAGAATAATACTCATCTACATTGATCAACTTCTTGCAAGTCTTGAATTTTATCAAGGTGATTTTGCATATCATCACCTTCTTCTATCTTCACATTTTCAAGCTCATTCTTCAAAAAGAAATGTGTGCCTCATCCTTACCAACAAACATGTGCTCAAGTGTAAGCTATGCTACTTGTGAAGTAGTAGAAAAATGAATATGAAAGATTATCAACATTGAACTACCAATGAAATAAGTGACAATGCTTGGGCATCCCTAGTGTCCCAAGCCCTTTGAGGAGCTGTTCTTTGCGGTGGTGTGACGGTGTGGCAACTTCTTGCCTTTGTCAACACCCTACTACTCGTTGAGAGATTGTTGCTCCACCCTCTTGCCTTTGTCCACGACCTCTTGCTTGTGGAGGGGTTGTAGGAGCCAAATCATTGGAACATACTTTTTTTCCACTGACATATTCCCAAATATCTTTTTCAACAAGCACATTTTTCATCATAAAGGGCCATAGAGAATAGTTGTTGCCATCCAATCTATCCTCTTTCAAAACATAAGTGAATACATCATTTTGTCCATGAGCTTCCATGATAAATGTCACTTAATCAAATGCCAAAATAGCAATTACAAAAGTTTATTGACTTGGAAAACTTCAAATTTCTAGAAATTATAGCAAATGCCAAGCTATAATTTAGCAGATTTAGCCAAAAGAACCACCAAATTGTGTCATACCTAGCCAATATTGCCTCAATGCACTAAAACTTTTTAGATTTCAGCAAATGACAGGCTGCCCAAGGCAATAAGAGTGCTTAGTAGCACTGAAAATACAAAAGCCCCAAAATTTGACTATCCAATGTGCATAGTTTTAGTCAATTTCAAACTAAAAACACATTTCATTAATGTCAGCTAAAAATACAAACTCTTAAAAATTTTGACCCAAATATGTACAAATTTCTTCAATTTGTACACTAAAGCACTAGTTGAAGAAAAAATTGACATGTTCTTGCAAAATAACTTTACTTTTGCTTTGAATTTTTGATTGAAATAATATAATATACTTGTAGCACCTGCGTAGATCTAAAAATATGCTAGCTAAAGGGAGTGAGCTCGAAGTGGAAGCACGCGAGTGGAAGTAAGAGCTATGGTGGAAGGAGCAAGAGCAAGGGAGAGAGAAACATAATATGTGTGACAATATGTGACCTGTCTTTCCTTCATTCAAATGTCACTAAAAGAATAAACAATAAAGTGACAGAGTGATAAGTGCCCACCACTTACAGTGTATAGGTGTGCGGGTACTGCCAATGTAGTAATACAGGAGACATTAGGCACAAGCGTCTTTACCCCTAACAACCTCCCACTTAAAGGTGAATGTGCCCCTAGTGAGGAGAGAATAAGAAAAACGTGACAAAGTATAGCCAGAGATGGACTTTGTACTGTCTGCATGTCTTGCATAATCAGAGTCAGTGTATCTCATGACTCCTATATCCTGGTCACCTCAGGTACCTCATGATACCCTTGACGGTATCCCAATGCTGTTTGCTAGATGTACCCATATAGTATACCACAACTCCCAATGTAAATGCTATGTTAGGATGAGTGGCTATCATGGCATACATCAATGTTAACCCCAGTGCAGGATAATAAAAAAAAGAAAAGAAAAAGGACAAGAAAAAAGAAAAGAAAAAATAAATCCAAGAAAATTTCAAAATGCGGACCCAATAAAGTCAACAAGAAGGAGAAAAGGCAAAAAACGCAAAGGCAACTTTAGAAAAATGCAAAAGACGGAAGGCACATTTTTAAATGAAAGATGTCCCTAAAATTTTGTAAAAGAGTGCTAGGCTCCCTCTTGTGCAAATTGTAAAATGTAGACAGGCATAGGTAAAGGGATAAAGTAAATAGAGGAGAATAGAAAAATAGGACCTTGGCAAGATGCCCGATCATGTAAAAAAAGGGGATGGGTGCCCAAAGGATTAGGGCTTGTATATAAACTCAAAAAGTGAATGAGAAGCTCATTCTTGGTATGTGGCAAAAGTAGCTCTCTTCTTCTTCTGTTTGCTTCCTCTTGCTTGTGCTTGTATTTGTGCTTGAGAGAGGGAGGGTGAGAGTGTGAGGGAGTGAGTGTGTGAGGGTTAGGGACCATGTGGTGGAGAAGCTCTCCATCTTCTCCTCTCTTATCTTGTTTCGCATGTACAACTATGGTGGATGGAGCTTGATGGTAGAGGGTTGATCTTGCTTGAGCTCGCATCATGGATCGTGGAGCTATAGGAGTGCTTGAGGGAGGAGGTTACTCATTTGGGCATCAAGGTAAGCTCATACACTTGTAGGATCGAAATTGCATCGGCTAGGTGAGAGATAGCCATTAGAGCTCACTTGAAACGATTGAGGTAAGAAGTGATCCATGGGTCTTGGTGGTCGAGCGTGTGCTCCCACTTCATTTTGGTTCCGTTGCCAGGACCAATGCATCCAAGCTTGAGCACTTGCGCACTTCAAATTGAGTGTTGATATCACTAATATTGATTGCTTATTACACATTCTCTATTTAATAAATTCATGTCAATAAATTAATGACTCACTTTTCTTTAAGTGTTAATGATGATCTAGCATGGCCATGAGACCATTTAGAGACTAGTATTCCTAGTGCATCACTTAATGGGGTGATCAGAGCACTATGATAGGGATATCTGGTATAGGCAGTACAAGTTATGAAGGGGAAAAGAAGTGTTTGCCAAGTGTACACAAGAACCAATGAGTTACACATAAATGAAGATGGATTGAGTTCTAAGAAGAGCAAGTGCATTAGCATTGTGTATATGTATTTATGTGTGCATCCATGGACGCATGGGAATGTTTACTTGTGTGTAATGAGCATTGCATTCATTTGGGATCATCCTCTCCTCTACAAGTCAAGGTTTAAGGTCTTTTCTTTCATTAAGAAAGATGAGAGAGAAAATTCTCTCACTAAGAAAGACGAGAGACGTGATCCTTTGGAAGTGAGGAGAGAAGTAATTTTCTCTTTCTAAGGTCTAAAATGATACAAGACTTTGTGTGGAATTCAATCTTAAGGTTGAGGCCCAAGGCAATCTAATAAACTCTCCTTATCTATGACTCAAGGTGGTTGCATGGACCACAAGTTAAGAGCACAGTTTAAAAAGCAGTTTGTTTTGGAAAATCCATTTTTAAAATATCTCACAATAAAAAAACGATCTCTAAAAACGAGCCACGCGGGTTATCGAAAACAATGAGATCCACAACTTTTGTGTTGGACGTTTTTTCATCCAAACAACACACAAAGAGATATCTCGAAATTAGCACTACAAAGTGGAACAACCACATATTGCATGAAGATCAACTCAACTCTCTCTCCAAGAAGAGAAGCTCTTGAAAGCCTATAAAAGAGGAGGCTCTCCTTGGGTGTAAGGGGGAGGTGAAAGAAGCATCACTTTGCATGTATCCAAGAGGAGAAGAGAAGGTGCAAGTGCTGTTGAAATCAAGTGCTACGGAAGCTCTGTTGAAATCAAGTTCCAAGAGGAGAAGAGAAGGTGCAAGTGCTGCGGAAGCTCTGCTAAAATCAAGCACCAAGAGGAGAGCCCTACACATATTGTGTAGGAGAGAAGGAGACTCAAGAAGGATCAAAAGGTGCCAACTTCCAAGTTGTGCAAGTGTTAGCCGGTTGTATACCGTGCAAGGAACCGTGATCTTATTTCCAAGATCTATAAGTAAGAACTGACTTAGGTGTAACAGAGAAGCTTGCTTCTTGTCAATAATATAACTCCACAAGGGGGGGGATGGGCCCATCTTCCAGTCCCTAGTGTGTTGCCAATTTCTCTACCTCTCTCTCTACATCTTTCTTTTCTCTCATCTATTCTCCCTCTATGCCAACATAATATTCGCCATATATATTTTAAGTATATAAGAAAGTCGATAGTGTATCTCCGGTTATAACAGTGGTATTAGAGCAGGTATCTTTGCTTTTCTCAAAGTAAAGGTGATCCTTGCAAGAAGAAGGTAAAGATGGCAACTGATGAAGCACCTACAAGTGAGCAATTACAGGCTCAATTGACAGGGTATCGTAGCTTGTTGGAGATTTCCGAAGTACGTTAATTGATTGACAGCTTAAGGGCAAGGGAAGAAGCTACTTATGAAGGACCGAATCCTCCAAAAGATGGTGATACTGGAGGAAAACACTATTGCACCAATTGATGGTTGGTGAAGATGCAAAGCATCCAATTGTTGAGAAGCTTCCTAGAAGGAAGAAGGATTCTCGGGTCAAGAAGAGTAAAAAGACCTCACCTCAAGTGAGGCGGATAAGGAGGGAGTCATCTCCCTCAGCAACTAGCTACTCCCTTGATTACTCAATTTCCTCATTCTCTTCATCATCTTCTAGTTTCTATTCTCTTGGTTCTAAGTCTTGTGCAATCCGCAAATGGACAAAGAGGGACCATAAGAGGAGCAAGCTCAAGTCTGGGGATAAGGACATAAATTTTGACTCTTACTCCAGTAAGAGAGATCCTGCTAAGGTGTTAGCCTTTGTAAGGCAATTTGAAGTTGCTTTTTCTGATGGTAATTTCTCAGAAAAGTCCAAGCTAAGGCATGCACGCATGCACTTGAAAGACATCGCTAGCGATTGGTGGTTGGCTCTCATTTTGGAGGGAAGGAAACCTACAACTTGGGAAATTTAGTTCAAGAAGAAGTTTTATGCTTAGTTCTTGCTGCCTGATTTTGAGAATGATGTCAAGAAGGAGTGGGATTGGCTAGGCCAGAAAGAGCATGAAAAGGTCACTAGTTATGTTGATAAGTTTTGGTCTACTCTTCTCAAGGTTACTCCTTTCATGGAGTTCAGCGATGAAGAGAAGAAAAGGAAGTTTGAAGAGCTGGCCTACTCCCTCATTTACACAGAACCATGAAGGTGTATCCACATGAAACCTTATCTTGCATGATGGAGTCTGCCATCATAGCTAAAAGTTTGCATACACCTGGTACATCTCGAAAGTTGGAGATGAGTTTTTATAGAGCTAGACAAGAGTAGCTCTATGATCAACCAAGAGACATGACTAATTGAAGAAGACCTATCTTTACCCATGACCAATATTCAAAGCCAGAGGGTAATAAGAAGAAGCACAAGTATCTCTCACCCTCTAAGATACAAAAGTACAAAGAGGAAGGAAGGTGCTTTCTTTGTGGTAAATTAGGGCATATGAAGCCTGATTGTCCTCACAAAAGGAAGGAAGCAAATGTGGTTAAAGATCCTCCTCTGTCATCCTCAAATTTTGTTCCGGATGTGTAAGCTAACACTTATTTAAATGAGAAGAAAAGACAACTCTTAAAGGGTTGGGGGACACTCAACAATCAACAAGTTTTGATACTCTTTGATCTAGGGTCCACAAATAATTTTGTGTCAGCAGATACTATTGAAAGGCTACAAAATTTACTGGATTGATTGGGAATACCAATTGGATCAGGTTTGGCATTTGAAGGACTTACTACCAATTCTACTCCTATTCAATGGAAGCTCAATCTTAGAATTGGGGATTACTGTGACTAAGAATCTTTTCTACTTGCACCCATAGGTAACTATGATGTTATCTTAGGCATGCCTTGGCATTACAAGATTAGACCTCTTCCCGATTTTGTTAAGAAGACCCTTGCATTTCAACTCAAGGGTCGGAACATAGTATGCATTGTTGATGCTGGAGATTGGCCTGTGCCAATGGTTAGTCATGTTAGCATTTCTAAAGAAATGAAGAAAGCTATTTCTGCGTACATGATTTTTGTGAGAGAGTTAAAAGAAACTAATGATTCAAGGTGTAGTGGGAGCTCACGCTCAACCGCCAAGACTCACGGACCGCTTATTGCTTCAAGCATTTTAAGCGAGCTCTAATGGCTATCTCTCACCTAGCTGACGCACCGTTGATCCTACATGTGTAGTGAGCTTACCTTGATGCCGATGTGAGTAGCCTCCTTCCTCGCACACCTCGGTAGCTCCATGATTCTTGATGCTAGCTCAAGCATCCTCAAACCTTTTCCATCTCCAAGCTCCATCCTCCATAGCCGCACGCGCGAGAAAAGAGAAGAGAAGAGAAGAGAAGAAGAGAAGAGGAGATGGTGAAGAGCTTCACCCTCTTGATCCCTCACTCCCACACACTCTCACACTCCCTCTCTCAAGAGCACACACAAGCAAGAAGAAGAGAAGAAGAGAAGAAGAAGAGAGCTCTTGTTAGCCACACACCAAAAGAATGAGCTTCCATTCACTTTTTGAACTTTATATAAAAACTCTAAAATCCCATGGGCACCCATCCCCTTTTTTACACGATCGGCCATTGTGGCAAGGTCTTTTTTTCATTTCCCTATTCTAGCATTACGCCTCTAGCCCATGCCCATCTAATATTTTACAATTGGCACAGGAGGGAGCCTGACGCTCTTTTACAAGAGTTTTCCAAGTTTTTTGAGGCACCTTCCATTTAAAATTGTGCCTTTGGTCTCGGCTTAGCTTTTAGAGGTCGCCTGTGTGTCTTTGCTCTTCTTCCATGCTTTTTTCGCTTTTTCCTTTATTTTCTACCATTTTCTGCCATTTCAACTTAGGGTTAACATTACCCCCCTCCGAGATGGGTGCCAGTCCCATGGCACTTCTGTGTTCTTGTAGGGTGGTAGGCACTTGGGCAATGATGGTGTAAAGGGAAGGGCCACATGTAGATTCAGGTGCATGTGGAAGCTGATGTTTGTCGGGGAAGCCAGGTGGATAGCGAGTGGTTGACGGGGGCCTTCGAAGTTGGTGGTTTGCCGCTTGTGTGATGCTTGAAAGGAGAAGGTGCGGTACTCTTCCTAAGGGGAGTGTCTACCTTACTATGTTAGTGAAGTGTGCTCATGCTAGTGGAATGGGGAGGTGGGTCTAACCGCAGGCAAGCCTGGGTGATATCCCATACTTGAGGATCCCATTTGTGTTAAGGGAGGTGCGGTGCAAGTGGCTTAGGGTGACAGGTCTAACCATAGGCGAGTGTTAGCTCCCTAGGTATGTCTTGCCCTTGATGTGCCCTAAGCATGAAGTGGGGAAGCAAAAAGGGCTAGGGAGTTAAGAGCAGAGCCAACCGACCGAAGTCACCGGGCACGCCTAACTTGAGAACCCCTAGGTGCAGTGACAGTGCTCTATGTGGTGTTAAAGTGCTTCTGCAACAAGTGAGTGCTTGTGTGCTTTTTCTTTCATGTTATTCTTTTCTTTGCTTTGACTCCCCCCCCCCCGCCCCCCCTTTTTTTTGGAATGACAGCCAGGCCTAATTGTCTTCATCTGAATGAGGAGGGGAAGGGGGTCGGATGGATTTGCTCAAAAACTGGTGATTTTGTATGTAATCTTTCAGATTCATGTGTGTTGAGATATCGAGCTTCACTCGTGATATGCCAGGGTGACCGTTATGCATTTATGTCACCGACTTGTCAGTTGCAGATGCGGTTGGTACACCGCCCATGAATAATAGCCAGATGACAGCTATCCTTATCTACTCTAGTTCGTGGCTTAGTTAGTATGCCACCTTAGTTAGTTGAGTTTGGTTTGAGACCCATATAGGGTTCTTCTATTTCTATGTACAAGAGTTCTTTTTGGCTTACACAACTAAGAAGAGGAAAACTGTTTTCAGCCTCCACCCTTGTGTGTATTCCCCCCCATTGTGCAAGCAAGAAAGCTATAAGTGAGACTCATTCCTTCTCTCCCACAATCTTGACATGGTATCAGAGCCTTGTTCGTGGTAAGGAGCTCAAGAAAGCAAGCCAAGTTCGCAGTGTTCTGGTAAGAGGACCAGTGTTGCTTTCATTTTTCTGTTTTGGGAGCAAGTCTCTGTAGGTAGCACAGCCGGAAAGTGCAAGAGTGCATTGTCTCAAATTGAGATGCCCTTCGCGGTGTAGCAGGAGGGCAGTGTATGCTACGGGAGAGGGCTTTAGCCCATGGTGACCCTGTTTTTTTTATTTGAGGCCATTTCGGGGCCTGTTTTGGAGGCGGAAGTTTTCTGCAAGCACTCAGGAAAAGGCCTTGTTTTATGTTGTGCGACCACTGTTCTACAGGTCGGTGAAAAGTTACCACAAAAATTGCATCGTATGCTTGTGTGCAGAGACATTGGGAGTTACAGAATCATCCTTGTTTCCTGTTTATGCAAAATCGTTACTAGGAAGTGACTGTGTGGTCGAATACCACTTTCGCCAGTTTTGCAGATTTGCCCTTGTGAGGGTGAAGCTGTGTTTTTTGCAGTGCCCTAATCACACACCCTGTAGGTATCAAATTTTTTATTTTCTTTTTGGTGTACGACAAGCCATATTTAATTACTAAAATAAACCAACTAATCACTTTTTCACATGCATCCACGCTCAACACACACCATTTAAATAAAATAAAATAAACATGTAGTTCACATTGCACACACTTCATGTGCTAAACTTGCACATTGTAATTTGTAATAAAATGAGCCAGGCATCACTCTCGCACGCACTAGCAAAAAAAAGTGCTCCACACACAATAATTTGTAAAAATAAATATGCATTTAGAGACCCTTGGAGTCGAGTTTAAAGTCTAGAGTTTGTTTAATGTACCGTGAACATGTAAGAATTTTCTTTAAAGGATAAAAGGAACCGATGTTTTCTTTTTTAAGGTTGATCACCTAATAAAACAATTCACTCATTGATATTAGTTTCTACAATTCACCTACAATTAAATTTGAATCTATCTCCAAATGCGTGTTTTATGGGTTTTGCACCATTAATTTCAATCATAACACTTATGATTTTCTGATTTTCTGAGCATAAACTGATCAAACTCATAGCAAACAACAACATAATGCATAATCAGCCCATGGGAACAAATATTCGTCAACCAAATAGCATAAAACATCAATTTCCTTTGTAAAAAAATAGTATTACCGTTCTTTGCGGGTTGCGGGTTTTTATTTGCCATGTCTCGGGACTGATTTCTAGCCGCCATTAATGACCATGACAGTTGGGAATCAGCAATCTACCCTCCTCTTGCATCACGGAGCAATCCGATCTTCATTGGACAAGCATCCGTCAATCCTTCTTCTTCCCACATGAATCTGCCTCTAGAAGAGAGAGAGGGAGGAGAGAGAAAGACTAGATTTCCATCTCTGCATTCAGGCCACCATTGGAGGAGCGAAGGACGGCGATATGATCAGCAGACGGAGGGGAAGCAAGGGCAATGATCATTTGCAGTGGTTGTTTTGAAGTTGCCATCTCCATTCCTCTCCCATTAAGTGCATTTTTGGGCGCCATGCTGTCACCTTCTTCTCACGTTTTTCCTCCTCTCAAGATGCCACGATTTGTTGTGGCATAAAATGCCCCAAAGGTTACTTACTTTTGGCCACTCTAATGTCCACCTCTTCAAATCTTGACCAGTTTCTTGGCCATTTCCCCGTCCGGTGTCCGAATTGAGCTTTGAAAAATCTTGGGTGTTCGGCTTGACATCCGCATTGACTGGTAACTCTTGAAAACCCGCACGTCAGTCTAAAAAATTATCAAAAATTAACAAGTGTCGCTTGGGTGCCTTTAAAGCACTTTGATGCTTAAAATTGTCCTAGGTCGAGCCGCCGCCTTCGACGTTGAATATTTTTCCCTTGATATTCGTAATTTTTAGCTATTTTTAAGCACTTCTCAGCATCAAAATTCTGCTCTCACGCACAGTTTGTCTAATTGTTCCATCCAGGTTGAATGGACACACAGGTCGTCGACAAAGACTTCTAACTCCTTACGAAGCATGTCCTTAAAGATGGTGCACATGAGGCGTTGGAAAGTGGTAGGGGCATTAGTCAACCCGAAGGGCATGACTATGTAAGCAAAGATGCTCCACTCTGGCGAAGGTGGTCTTGTGCCTGTCCGTAGGATGCACTTGCACCTGGTTGTACCCTGAGAAGCCGTCCAGAAAACTGTAGGCTTCCTTGCCTGCCACCCTCTCAAGCATGTGCTCGGTGTATGGCAATGGATAGTTGTCCCTCTTTGTAGCAGCATTCACCTTATTGTAATTGACACGCACTCGGATTTTTCCATTCTTTTTCATCACGATGACTATGGGTGATACCCAGTATGTGTGCTCAATTTTGTAAATGAATCCCGCTCTCATCAGCTTGTCAATTTTCTCTTTGACAGCATGAGCGTGTTTTGGATTCATAGGGTACGGTCGCTGCTTGACCGACGTTGCGTCTGGCATCATGGGTATGTTGTGAGTCATGACACTCGGGTCTACCCCCTTAAGCTCTCCCAAGGACCAGGCGAATACGTCTATGTACTCCTGCAAGAGAGCGACAAGAATAGTTTCTTCTTCCTTAGTCAAGTTGTCGGCAATGAAGACTGGTCGGGGTGTTTCCCCTTCCTAGGCCAGATTTACCTCCTTGACCTTGGCTGGTCCCTCGATTGGTTCGTTGGTTTGTCCTTGACGTTTGGCACCTAACAGAACCACTATCCTATCCCCTTTTTTGAATTTTGTGAAGCGCTTAGGGAGGTCCTGCGGTTTTTGTTGTTCTTCCGTTCGCGTACCCCTGGGTTGTTTTACCTTTTTCTACCTTATTTGTCTGTGCCTCAGGTGGACGGGTAGGTCCCCCCTCATGCGTTTAACCGTGGGCGGCCTAGGGATTTCTAGATCACTATCCGAACTAACCTCCGACTCAGAGTCAAACTCCTTGTCTTCACTAGAGGGTGGACGTAGTTCAGATGGTGATTCCGTCCTAAGGACTTGTGTCATCCCTGGCTGGGCTAAGCGTGCTTGTTCAAGGTCTATGGCTCCTAGTGTTCCAACCAAGTGCGGTCGCATTCCTTGCACATGACCCCTCACTCTATCCTAAAGATATTTCTTTTCTGCGGCTTGGAGTCTGCTCGTATTTGCTCTATTTCTTGTCCTTCAGTGTCATATTCTATGGTATCTACTTCACCCTCAGTTCCATCACTGAAGGATTGGCAGTCTTCGAATTCGTCGTTAGAATCCCCTTCATCAGATTGCTCGTCATCTCCTAGGGCTTGGTACACCTCTTGTCGTTGGTCAGGGATTAGGGCCCAGTTATACATGAGATTTAAGTCATGCACTCTGGTCCATTGCCACTTGGAATCACCTAAGAGATCCTGTAATGGTTTGGAGTTTGCAGCTGAATTGCCAGCTAGCTTGTCTGTCAAATATTCGAGCATCTCCTGGAGTTCCCTTTTGTTAGTTGGAACTTGGAAGTTGACAGGCTTAGGCTTTCCCCGAAGAGTTCCTGCCATCATGCAGACTGGTACGGAGAGTGTGTCGCTAGGCTTGCCGATCGTTTTCACGGTTTGCTCATACGCCTCATGGTCTGAGAATGGCAGGTCGATTGTAGCAAGGACGTGCATCCAATCCCACTCATCCTCTGGGCATGGGATATACTTGGTCAAGGGCCCATAGGAATCCTTGACTTGAGTGTTACCCTTGAGCATAGCAGAGATGGCATCTAGGTCGACCAGTGAGGTCTCCCAAGTATCCATCTCTATCCTTACGGCATCTATTCTGTTGCCAAGGAAGATCAAGCCGTTACCCCAATCTTCGATGACTCTAGCATTGCGCATCCAGGGTCGGCCTAGTAGGATATCGTAGTCCACTCCCTTCATGAATATAAAGTCAATAGAGAACTGGATGCCTGCAATCTTCACTGGCCAATTCTTAAGTACCCCGAATGGCTTTACTCTCATACCGTTTGCTAGTGTGACATTAAACCTAACAGCTTCGACAGGCGGGTTTCCCCAAGTCTGAAGCACTGCGTGGCTAAGCACACTAACCCCAGCTCCCGTGTCTAAGATTCCCTTTCTTGTTGTGTCACCTAGGGCTAGGACTGGTAAGACTGCGTGCATCTCAGAACCTTCCCAGAAGGCATTGATGTGCAAGGATTTAGGCACAGAGGGCAGCGTCAGACTCGGTATTTGCGTTTCTGCGTCATGGTCTTGAGGGTCTGCCGTGACCTGCTCTCGTGACCCTTCAACCCACTGCTTAAGATCTTGCCATAGGGTAGGATGTTGCCTAAGCAGATCTCCTAGGCTAAGTGTTACAGGGGTAGTCACTAGCGTGGTCAGGAGATCGTTGGATACTCGTCTCTCCCCTAACCTGGATTGTCCTGGCCAATGGCCGTGTGACTGATCTGCGGCTCTGTAGCATCAAAGCTTGGTCTTAGCGGCACTGCTTGTGGTGCGGTTGCTTCTGTCGACTTAGGTTGAGGCAATAATATTGGCGTGCTTACACTGGAGAGATCATCAATCTCGTCCTCTATGATGGGCTCAACGTCCTTGAGATGCTCTTGAGCCTCCTTCACCCATTCCTTCACCTTTTCTATGGCCTCTAACTATCGCTTCGGATGCGGGTATTCCCCTACCTTAGCGCTTCCCTTTTCGGCCGTCTTAGGGGCTAAAGTCTCTGCCTCTGCATCTGAAACCTTCTTTCCAGCAGGCAGCATCGTAGCACTCTCGATTTTTAGTGCGACTTTAGCTTCCGATCTCTTCTTTTTCCGCCTACGGCTTTTCTTCCCTATCGAGGCTGCGTCAAGATTGCTAGGTCCTGGCAGAGGGATGCCGGCCTGCTTCGTTTGGGCTCGGGTCATGACTCGCAATAGGATAGGTGTGGCCTCCCCATCGAGGTTCTTGACACCAAACGGCCCCAATGGGATAGATGGTACGTTGGCCGAGCTAGAAGACGGCTTTCGCTTTGGGCAGTCTATGAAGAGATGGGTGATTCGGCACTCTGCGCACCTTTGGTCAGCCTTGTCTCTGTTTTGCTGCTCTCTTTCAGGGCAGCGTGATGAGACATGATCGGGGTGACCACAAGTCCAACAGATGACTGGATCCTGCGTCTGCCCTGCTAGGCCTCTACCTCGTCCTCTTCCCAATGCCATCATTTGCACGGGTCCATAGTCCATGAGGACAGCGTTGCCCTCATCGTCATGCAAGACGTAAGGGTATATGTAAGCTTCTTTCTCACTTGGCTCTTCCACGTAGTGGACTGGAGCATCGCTCGGTGGATGGGTCACGCAAGGACCAGGCGGTCTAGGGATGCCCGTAGGATTTATTTCCATCCTAGGAATAGCTGGCTTCATATCGTTAGGCGCAGGAAGGGCCAATGGGGCTCCCCTTCCAAAGAATGGCTGCGGCCTGTTCGCCAGGTAAGGCTGGCCGTAGGGTTGCGAGTATGGAAGTCTCCTTGGTAATCTACAATGTGCGACGTCATGGCCAAACCTACCACAGTTAGCACAAGGTCTTGACCTAGGGTCTTGATACTCGGCTGACAAGTGGTTTCCGCCACAGTACACGCATTAGACGTGTGGGCGTGTTGGTCGTCTCAACATGTCTTGCAACTTGGCTAATTCCATCTTGACATTAGCCAAGCTGTCTCGGTGGCCTTCCCCTTATCTTGGGATGATGGGATTGATCGCTCACTAGAGGCTAACGCTCTCTTTGAACCCCGTGAGTTGGTCTCCTCTATGTTTGAGCTCCTGGAGCTCCGCTCTTTCAGCTGATCATCGACTCTGATGGCTTTCTCAAACACTCTAGCTACTACGTCTTGCTGCAAGCTTGAATGGCCTGCCAAAGCCTTATATAACTCCTCGTCTCGAATTTCGCTGATGAATATAGTCGAAACTGCTCTTTTAGTCGGTCGCTCACCCAGAGGGATTCTCTTGAAGAGACTACTCACATGGGTTACGTAGTCGCGGATGTCCTCCTTCTCTTTCTGCTTGACGTTCATCAAGCGTAGTAGTAGGTTATCGGAGTATCCGGGCTCGGCGAATCTCTTGATGAAGAGATCCTTGAGGCCATTAAAGTTGGCTCGCTCTATAGCATCTAAGCTCGTATACCACGTCCTACCCTTACCGCCTAGGCAAAGCCCGAATGCTTGTGAGCGTTGAGTTAGGTCGTTGAGGCCGTTGGCTTCGCAGACTTGCTCAAACTACTCAACAAAGCTGTATGGGTCGTCATGGGGTTGGTACTTGTCGAGTTGCTTGGCAACGATCGGTATTTTGGATTGGCTCTTTGAGCCTTGGTTCACCCCTAGTCCTGTGAGCAGCGATGTCGCTAGTGCTGCGGCACTTTATTCTGCAGCAGTGTTATCTAGCAGTCGCTTCATGAGAAGCTCGCTCAATGTCAAGTCCCCCTCTAGGGCTCTCTCATGATCTATTCGGTTCCTACCTGCTAAGTTCAACACTTGCTGCACCTTGCGCAACTCCGTACTTTGCCTTTGGCTTCTAGCCTATTGATCCCTATTGTATTCGGCTATGCCTTGCAATGCTTTGCGGGCTAGCTTTCTCTCCTCTTCTAGATCTGTGATGATAGCGTCTGCTGTCCTACCACGGTGCTCACACCAGGCATGTGCGTCGTAACTGCTTACCAACTGCTGAATAGCATTTGGAAAGACGTTCAAATCAAGTTCCTCATTAGACCAGCGGTCTGAGCTTTCCTCTGCCATTGTCGAGTTGTCTTGCTCCACCAAGCTGTCGATCAGGTTTAGTAGACTTGTTAAATCCATGTCATTGGCACTCCTTGCTTGGTCCTAATCTGCGTTTTGATGGTTTGTCTATGTCTTGGGTCCTCTCCTATTGGTGGGTTCCTTGAGTGGTTTATCTGAGTGAGTTCCTTTAGTTATTGAATACAAACCTCAATTTATGATCATTCAGTGCGTGTGTCATTTTTCGTGCACTTGTGCTCATTTAGGTTTTCAGCTTTCTTAAGTGTACTTCAAGTGTCGAAATTCAATGTGAGTGCAACAAGCAATTCCTCAGCGTCTTATGCACTCTTGCTTGTTTCGGGCCTGCTAGGCTTGCAGATTAATTTTCTGGCCGTTTTTTCAGGATTTAGGGTTTTTCTCGTATGTCACCTTGTTTGTTTTCGGTCAATTAGGTTTTACAGCTCAGCGGCTCGTGTCTAAGTCCTTGGGTCTCGCAACTATCCACTTCTAGCTGCTAAGCGGCTACCTGGTACAATTTTTTTCTTATTACGTGTGCCAGAATCAAGTTCTGAGCGCCCAAAGGATTTTGAAAGTTTGCACTGCTACGTATCTGCTAGGTTAGGTCAAATTTTTAAAAAATTTGATAAAAAGTTGCACTCAAACCAACTAGTCCGAATTGCAGGGTCCGAGTAGGTCACTCAGATGGGCCGAGGCATAGGGTTGAGGGCCGAATTCCAGGGTTTGACTTGGACGGTTTTGATTCGGACGGGCCGAGGGCCGAATATGGAAAGTGGTCGAGGGCCAAATTTGAGGCTCGGACGGGTCGTTTGGACGGGCCGAGGCCAAATGTGCCACGTGGCCGAAAGTTCGGCTCGGACGGGCCGAATGGGTTTGACTCGGACGATTTGCCTCGGACGGGGTTTGAGGCCGGCGGTCTGAGGGCTGACTAGGGTTTGGGCCGAGTGGGCCGAGTGACAGGGGCCGAGGGACGATTCTGGGACTCGGCCCAGAAAAGGCCACTCGGACGGGCCGAGTGCGTCGCGCGCAAACAACGCGAACACAAATTTGATCGATTCACAAGATGTAAGCACAATGGCCATGCACTTCCAGATCCTATCTAGGGGAGTAGAGGGAGAGATTCATATAACTGAACGGGCCAGTAAGCGTGTCGGTGATGCGATCGAATCGATGCAAGCTGGAGCTCTCTATCTCTCTCTCTCTCTCTCTCACAGTGAAATGGCACAAATGAGCTCTCCCTTGGCCTCTTGGCTCTTATACCCTTTCTCAGGTGTGGTGTTGATGCCCCCAATCACTCACTTGTGCTGATCTTAGGCATCATTAGCGAGCATTTCACCAAATTTTGCACGATTTGTGCCCTGTTTTGCCCTGTTTTGAAACAGTAAACCCTACCCTTCTCTGGTTTGATTTCCTAATTCTAACCTACGCTAAATACAACAAAAATCGAAGGCAAAAAACTGAAATAGATTCTCCATGTTTTCCAATCATCAAACAACCAAAATATCCCAAAATACTTACTTTTTTTGAAGATAAAAACACCCAACTTCCTACCTATCTCAAGCTCTGTTTCGGGGATGAATCCCCTACTTCGATGCTCGATATGAGGTGCGCAAGTGCTCAAGCTTGAATCCGTTGGTCCCGGCAAACGGAACCAAAATGTAGTGGGAGCTCACGCTCAACTGCCAAGACCCACGGACCGCTTATTGCTTCAAGCGTTTCAAGCGAGCTCTAATGGCTATCTCTCACCTAGCCGATGCGCCGTCGATCCTATGTGTGTAGTGAGCTTACCTTGATGCCGATGTGAGTAGGCTCCTCCCTCGCACACCTCAGTAGCTCCATGATTCTTGATGCTAGCTCAAGCATCCTCAAGCCTCCTCCATCTCCAAGCTCCATCCTCCATAGCCACGCGCACGAGAAAAGAGAAGAGGAGAGAAGAGAAGAAGAGAAGAGGAGATGGTGAATAGCTTCACCCTCTTGATCCCTCACTCCCACACACTCACTCCCTCACACTCTCACACTGCCTCTCTCAAGAGCACACACAAGCAAGAAGAAGAGAAGAAGAGAAGAAGAAGAGAGCTCTTGTTAGCCACACACCAAAAGAATGAGCTTCCATTCACTTTTTGAACTTTATATACAAACCCTAAAATCCCATGGGCTCCCATTCCCTTTTTTACATGACCAGCCATTGTGGCAAGGTCTTTTTTCCATTTTCCTCTTCTAGCCTTATGCCTCTAGCCTATGCCCGTCTAATATTTTACAATTGGCACAAGAGGGAGCTTGGTGCTCTTTTACAAGAGTTTTCCAAGTTTTTTGAGGCGCCTTTCATTTAAAATTGCACCTTTGGTCTCGGCTTATCTTTTAGAGGTTGCCTGTATGTCTTTGCTCTTCTTCCATGCTTTTTTCGCTTTTTTCTTTATTTTCCGCCATTTTCTACCATTTCGACTTGGGGTTAACACAAGGGCACTTGGTGCCTCTAATGAACACACAATACCAACTAATGCTTTTAAGTTTAAAAGAATCCCTCTCTTTAATTGATTAAGCTAGACATGCACCAAAATAGCATCCCTAAAGTATCAAATATGCATTATGGAATTTATCGCTTGATGTCCGAATGCAAATAGTCCAGTTTTGCGTTTAAAAAAGAACAAAAAACTACACAGAATCAACTTTGTGAGTATCCAAGTAGATTTTGTTTCACTCTTTGTTTCTAGCTATAGAATGCCTAAATCTGATATCGTAAGTAAAAGTAATGACCAAAATACGACAATGCTATCCAGCTATCATAGCTATCCATGACTTCTATAGTATGATTTGAACCCACTCAAAAAGGATAAAATGACTACTCCTCAGCTCAATAAGCACTCAATAAGGCTCAAGTAAGCCTTGAACAGCTCCTCAACAACCGCAGATGAACATGGAACAAGTTAGAAGAAGAAAAGACTCAATGCATATCTCAAGAGAAAGAAACAATGGCTACCATGAAACCTTGAGTTGAATCTTTGAATCCAGATTGAAGCAAAGGATAAATGAGCTCCTCGAATAGTTGGCTTTGATACTAGTTGAAGGGAGTGACCTCGAAGTGGAAGCATATGAGTGGAAGTAAAAGCTATGGGGTGGAAGGAGCAAGACCAAGAGAGAGAGAGATACAAGGACGTGAAAACTCCAACAGTCACAATGTGTGATAAGCCTTTCCTTCATTCAAATTTCACTAAAAGAATAAAGAATGAAGTGACAGTGATGGGCACCTACCACTTGCATTGTATAGGTGTGTGGATACTATTAGTGTAGTAATACACAAGCGGCTAGGCACATGTGCCTTTACCCCCAACATTGAAATGGCAACTCGAGAGTAATCAAAACTAGTTCTGAGAGCTACATGGTTACCGACGTGGTAGGTTGGAGTAGATCTTGAGTAGTTTTTGGACTGTATAGGTGTTGGGTGGAAGCTTTGCACTGCGTAGGTGTTGACATGGTAGTTTTGGACTACAACTGCAAAATTAGGATTTTTTGGACTGCACTTGTAAAA
The DNA here is from genome assembly GCF_053477565.2 of Lygodium microphyllum. Taxonomy (NCBI): domain Eukaryota; kingdom Viridiplantae; phylum Streptophyta; class Polypodiopsida; order Schizaeales; family Lygodiaceae; genus Lygodium; species Lygodium microphyllum. The sequence goes on along the minus strand of NC_141138.1, from coordinate 35,793,277 downwards.
TTAGGATATTTTGGACAACGCTTGCAAAATTAGGGTTTTTTGGATCGGACCTACAAAATAGGATTTTTTGGATTGCGTTTATGCTAACCTTGCAATTCTTGACTGCGCCTATGAATTAGGGTTTTTGATTATCCTAAAAAACAACTACAACATGTTACAACGAACAAGAAGAATAGAGAAGGCGTGTCAAAAACAGAGGTTGCCATAGGCAGGAGTAGCACATGGGCTGAGCTTAGAGTAAAGAGATGGCTGGCTAAACAACTCTGATACCAAATATAAGATTAAAAATACAATAATGGAGTAGAAAGAAGTGAACACAACTGATAAAGAGAGAGAGTGGTCACATCATGACAGTTTGCATAATAGAATGTGAAGTGCAAAGTACAAAGTACAACCCTTAGACTTACGGTTGTGAAAGTAACTTAAAGTGCATTCACAGATATATGTGTGTACTATGTGGTAAGTGACCAAAATAAGTAATGTAAATATACAAATGAAAATAAAAGTGATTGGGAAAAAAACCTCACTTATAGAGAGTAAAAAGTGCCCCAATGTCCTACGTGCAGATCACTAACACTCCTATGTAAACGTAGGTGTGAGTAAAATGTAATACTCACATGGAATCTTCATGAAGCTTTTTTTGTAGTAGATTTAGACAATTTACAATAGATTACACCCTCTTTATCAACCATATATCAAATACCTACGTTTTTGTGTTTTATTCACTCTTGAAGGGCTGCTTAGTAGTCACTTGTCTAGAACCACTTACATCGAGCGATCTTCATCACATATTCTTTGTATTTTTCTTCTCCAATTGGATGCCTAGTAGTCGCCTTGATAGTAGTAGCCATCATCTCAAAGAGATTTCAACATATCCTTCATCTCTTATATCTCTTGAGGGTTTCATTTTGCTCCCTCTATATAATTGGCTATCTTTTTCTTCACCCTTTAGCATTTATCTTCAATATCGGAGGACTACATTTTGCTTACTTCACTATGCAAATTCCCTATAGATTTTGGATGCTTAACTCTACATTTGCCTTACAACAACACAGTCAATCTTGACTGATGCACTTTAGCAATGAGGGGTCAAATTATAATACACTTCCTTATTGCAATTAGAATAGTTTAGGGGGAACTAGCCACAGCTTTAGCCCATGGATGCCAAATTGGATCTTTGTGGAGGACAACCTTACTAATTGCTAAGTGAATCAAGCAAATAGAGTGGAGCCAAAGCTGTGAAGATGACTACACTATTTTGTCTTATCAGGATCTCTCTAGTTTGCTTCCACAATAGTAATATTTGACAAAGTGTTCCTACTAATCTACTATGTAGGGGGATTGGATGATTTTATGATAGGTCTTATTTATGTTTTATTTTTCCAAACTATGAGCTTACGTGCTTGGACAACATAGTGAAAGTGGCCCAGATACGAAAACAGGTCTTCTAAGTAAATTCTTTGTAAGGAACACAAGCAACACTAAGGCATGAAAAAGTGAAGCGCTTGAGGTTGACCTTAAAATTCTAGATCTTTGTCACTATCTATTCATTCTCTACCTCACATAAATTTTCACTTATGCTAATGCAGTATTTGATTCTTCCTCAAATTCAACAGGGACTTTGATCTCCTATACCCTCTATTGTAAGGATACCCTTGTCCGTTTCACGGTTCCTATGTCTATATATCCATGAATCAATGTTGCCCCTAATAAAAAATAAGAAACACCCCTCCATTCTCTTCATGTTCCTTATTGTTGAGGTTTTTTGGAGATGTTCATAAAGGGCTACTAGCTCATATTCAGAATTTAGCAGTTCATTCAAACATTTTAAAGCTAGAGAACCAATGGTTACGCTAGGAAATAGATATAATGAGGAAACAATTAGAGAAGAGCAAATAAAAAATAAGGAGTCTCAAAATTTAAATGTGTGTAGTCAAATAAAAGGAAATGGTGCTTGGATTGCATGAAAGATAGAGGAGTCTAAAAAGAACATCAAGACACTCAAGCCTGAAAGTGGAGGCTACAGAGGAAGAATAATAACAATATGGTAACGGTTGGTCACTCTCACTATAAACTAGTATTTTTCTATTGTGTTTCAAGAGCATCAAGTCCAAATTAAGTGCTTATTCTATGAATCTATGCTCAAATGTGTGTTGTTGACTTTGTTTTGATCAAAAGAGCCATTCTCCATCCGGACAAAGCAACAAGGAATGTGGAGAGAACATCATAAGCATACAACAATATCATTCCTCCCAAAGCTATAGGGAATATGTTGGGAACACCAAGGGAAAATGCATTGAAAAGTTCCTACAAAGACCTTGCCTAGACAAAGAAGACATCTAAAGTTCTTAGAAATGGATGTAGTGATGGAAGCATAGAAAATTGCTATTATAAACTACTAAATACAAAAGAGAAAGGAAAGAGAAAGAGAAATACTGCAAAAGAAAAGAACATCGCACAAGGAACTCAGAAGCAAAGAGATGCTTGGGAAATGGATTCCATATACCAAGATATGAGACAATATAGAGCCAATGTGAGTCAACAACTGCTATGAAAGAACTCGCACCTACTCCTCTCCCTCCAGCAGATATAGTAGTCAGGTGATGAATGATCATAATAATGAATGTGGAGGAGAAGTTCAAATAAATAGGAAAAAATAATGCCATAAATAATGTTAGGTTGGCTAGCATTTAATGCTAGTCGATTAGCACAATAAATGCTAAAATGA